>NW_016174347.1:5584-11016 GCF_001687245.7 Rhagoletis zephyria
GTAATTAAACCAAAAGTATTTGTTCAACTACAGCAACAAAAACACAAATATAATGCCGACGAAATAACATCCATAGAGATGCAATGGCAACGGTTAACGTTACATACCTGGAGTAATTTAGACTCAACTGTCAAATTTTGGGCCGAAGTTTATCAATTTCGAAATGCCCTAGGAGAAAACCCTTTTGCTGACCTTTCCAACCTAGTTTTTAGTTTTATGCACATAGTGATGCATTACAAGTTCCAAATCATCCATCCGAACTCGAAACTGTCTATGATTGCAAACAGTCTATGGCAACGCCATTACCACTTGATGATGGATCTGATTACATTCCGATTGAAAACAATTTACCGTCTTTCATATCCCAAGAACACCTAAACATCATGGTGCATAGATTAAATCTGTGCCATAACAACGCAATGATTTCGGCATCAGAACTGAAAAGCGTGAATGATTTAGCACCAGGAGTAAAAGTAACGGCCTACAAACATAGACAAGATCCGTTTATGCCATATTTCAAGTTATCGGAAGATGGCACTCAGGCTTATTGCATTGATGTGGCAAGTTTGATGAATGAATAGGGAATTACTGACTATAAACCCGAACAATGGCGTCTCTTTATTGACGCATCAAAGCGAAGTTTGAAAGCAGTCTTGCTCTATCGCGATAGTAGCAAGAAACCCGTTCCCATCTTGTATGCGGTTGGAATAAAGGAATCATACGAAACAATGCAATTAATCTTAGATTGCATCAAGTACGAAGAGCACAGGTGGCGCGTGAACTGTGATTTTAAAGTTCTCTCACTACTATCAGGCATGCAAACGGGCTACACTAAATACTGTTGTTTGTTCTGTCATTGGGATAGTAGAGCCAAATGCAATCACTATACGAAATGTGATTGGCCAAAAAGAAAGGAACGATCGATTGGTCAATTCAATATAGTTCACGAGCCCTTGATAGCGCTTAATAAATCATGCTTCCCGATTTACATATCAAACTTGGTGTTGTTAAGAATTACATCAAACAGTTGGTTAGAGTCAACGAAACTGCATTCCTATATTTGAAAAATAATGTCTTTCCAAAACTTTCCGTTGAAAAAATCCGTGAAGGTATTTTTTTGATTGTATATGAGTGAAAATCTCTGAAGTGGTTGTAAACCGAATAAAGTGATTTGTGCGAAAATATCTTGACCGTCCAATTTTGGGTGGCCCTTTTGAGACATTTTCGCTCATATATTTTATTATATCTCTCTCTATTGTTTTAAGAACCCTATAATTTTTATTTCAGGTGTACTTAATGGGCCGGACATCAGAAGATTAATGAAGGANAGAGATTTTCGATCACATATTTTATTATATCTCTCTCTTGCTTTAAGAACTCTATAATTTTTATTCCAGGTGTGTTTAATGGGCCGGACATCAGAATTTTAATGAAGGATCAAGGCTTCTTGATGGCACAGCAGCCGTTGCATGGGATGCAGTTCGGGCTTTAATTAAACACGTTCTGTGTAAAAATCGTTCACCAGAATATGCCATTTTTATTGCGAACTTGATGGAATCTTTTGACGCCTTTGATGTGCACATATCGCTTAAACTCCACATGCTACACAGTCACTTTGACTTTTACGAGCAACAGCTTTCAACAGAAACCGACGATATAGGAGAGAGATTTCACCAATCCATTATGTGTTTTTAGGACCGATTCGCTGGAAAACGATTGAACTCAATGTTGGCGGCCTTTAGCTGGTCGGTCGCAGGAGGCAAAGGATATTAAAAAAATCATTCGAGCAATAGAAACTAGCAAAATATGCAAAAACGGGATTGAAGAGAACCCAAATTTAGGTCCAAATAGTATATGAACTAATGTTATAAAAAAATATTACGAAATAAAATATGAGTTGTAACGCAAAACCACATATCTGAACAATCAGTTGTATGGGAAACTATATGTTATAGTGAACCGATTTCCATGATTTTCAGAAAAAGCTAAGGTAATATCAAAATACAGTCACGTGCAAAATTTTAGTAAAATAACCTTAAAACTGAGGTAATTATTAACAAAAACCCTAAAATTTAAGCAGATTTTCAAGCACCGTTACCTCGGAAACTAGAGCCAATCTGGAAAAAACGGAGGACGCCATTGAATTTAAAAGATCCCAGTTAAGTAAGATCAGTTATCAAAACCTTTGCCCAGAAAAAAATTCAAAACCTGAGCACAGTGTTTTAAACGACGAAACATTCACTTTCAGAACTCTAAAACTTCCCCCCTAAATATCTCAAAATTTTGACGTGATACGGATTTTCTGAAAACGCCATTGTAATCTAGAGGCCAAAATTAAGTTTACGTATTTGGCCGTTTAGCTGTGATATTTTTGCCTCCCTACTGTGTAATAAATTTGAGGTATGTATGTTTTTACGACTTGCTATTAGCAAACAATACCAAAATTCAGGCAAATTCACTGCAATTTACAAGATTACCCGAATGCAAAGATTCCTACTCGTATGCGTCCAATCCTGGCTTCAGCGACAAAAGACAAATAGGCAAATCCGCAAACAAAACACCAACAAACGACAGCAGACCAACAGCAGGGCAGCACCGAAGCTCAAGATACAGGAAAACAGCTGCCAAACACAATAAATACAACCAAGTCCGAACGCCAGAGATGCAGGATATATTATTATATACGCCCAACGATTCCAGACCAATGTAGAGACCAAACAACTTATTTTAAATGAATAACACAACGAGAGCACAAAATTTTGCCTTTCATTTGAATGAATGTGACTAGTGGGACACTGAAAAGCGTGCCAGGGAGTGACTTTTTTCGTTCAAGCTGAATGCAAAGCAATATCGTCCAATTGTAGAGTCCTCAAAATAATTTCCCAGGATATGTTAAAGACTATCACACTTACCTACAGTCACTTTTTCACATAATGGAATTAACTAAAATATTTAAGTATATATGTCTATACACTTATTCTTTCATATAGCGGCAAATTTAGAAACCGCGAAAAATGTGCTTCTTCGGTGACTAATGAAACCATTCTGCACCAATTTTCAAGACGGCATATATGGACCTAAAATGGGCGTTTCTCACCCTAATTGCATTATATTAATGTATGTAAATACTTATATGCTTGAAACTACTATTAACTTATTAAACGATTCCTAATCTTTGACAATATTTGTTTGACTTCATTCACCACGATCTTGAAAACTGACCAAATCGGCGTGACCAAGTCCATGGTCCTTTTAATATTATATTAACATCCGAAAACATTAAAACGTTTGAAATAAATTTCGTCTCACTTTTTTGTATTTTTCACTTGGTTGCTGAAGTAATGAAGAACTGAAAATTCATAAGGGAAAATTATAGTTTTTGTAAGCTTTATCTTAAAACTTGTAGGCTTATTGAAAAATGATAAATGAGCGTGAGGTACTAAATTTAGTAACCCTTAATTTGATATATCGTCTTGTTTATAACAATTAACGCATTCCATAGATAGAAAGTTTCATTTTCAAAATTCATACACTTTGATTCAATTGCGCGGGCTAAAGATAGGTTTTAAACTAATCTTTCGTGGCCAATAACAATTGGCTTAGACTTAAGACATCATAATATTACTATTACGATACGGTCAAATGCCTTTTATTTTCCCCCATACAAAATCGACCCAGCCTAATGCACATATGTATGTACCTACCTAGTAGATAGAACTGGTCAAAATAGCACGCATCTATTCTTCTGTGCATGAGTATATATCAAGTTAACGCCGTTAAGATTTAATCTCAACATTCTAATATTCCCACGCTAACAGAGGCTACCTGCATTACTCACACTTACACAAGTTGCCTGTATTCTTAACTCCAGTTACAACAAGCTCATCCGCCCAATTCGTTGGCAAGTGTCTGGACATCAAACACCTCCCATCAAGGTCATCATATTGCACCTGCAGTTGCAACGTGAAAACGAGGCATAGGTTTAAGACTATTTGAAGTCAGCTACGCAAGCATGCGAAACCTGCAGTTGCCAGTGTCCCACGCAGGGTGTCCAGGTTGTTTTAAAAAAAGCGCAATTTAAAAAAAAAATCGCCAAAAATGGCAAATTTTTTTTAATAAAATTCGTGAAATCGATTTAACAAATCTTTTATTTTAAAAATGAGATCTTGTTATAATATAATATTTTTAAAACCAAAAACGATTATAATACTTTCAGAGGGTAATAATAAATAACACAAATCATTTATATGTGTAATAGTAATGTACAAACAATTTTCTTTAAAAATACTCATACTTTTTAAAAATATTTGTTTCAACATATTTTGCAATAGGACTGCGCAATTATTAAATTTATTATAACTCATATTAATTGATTAATCGCACAATACGCTTTTAATAGCATGGCGCTAAAAATTTAATGAAAACCTAGAATAAGGCGAGTTCAGCTATTACCACAATTTCTTCAAAATCACCAATAGTAAGGTGACCAGAACTTTTTAACATTCCAGGAGGACAAATTCTCCACATTGAAAACACGAAATTTGTATTTTCTTTAAACATAAATAACGAATAAATTAACCATTCAAATTTTCTCTAAACACAAGTCAGGCAAGTTAATAGTACACAGCGTTGCATAATTATAAGACCGCCACATATTAACAAGTTTTGACTATTTATTTTTAAATTATTTAATTTTCATTGCATTACTTGCAAAAGTAATTAATTGCTGTTGTTCTTCGCCTTTCGTCAAAGTTCGATTAAAATTTTGTATCAATGCTATACCTCGTTCAGCAATATCGTTATCATATTTAGTACTCTTCATCGTCTCTAAGGCAACCAGCTTGAGGGTAATTTTTTAGAGAATTTAATGTCTTACAAGAATATGCCCAGAAACAACGTGTATCCCTCTGATATAACTTTTTTAATGGTCCAAAATTTATAACAGTTTTAATGAAAACAAATTTTTTTTTTTACATGTTATTCACATATAAAATTTCGAATGGCCACCGACTCCTCTTAAAATTTAAATAAAATAGTTTCCAAATGGGAGAATTTCCTTCTCAGTAAATAGGTCATTTTAAGGCCATAAATTCGTTAGGTTAGTTATTTTGAATCGTCCTAATATATATATATACATATATACTCGTTTAAAGTAATAAGTATAAGTGGCAAAATTTCTCGGAAAGCCCGCCCCCTCCTCAAAGAAAATCTGCATCCGCCGCTGGGCCTGTGTTATTTTTGATTATGCACTTGGCCGTGAAATAACACGTTCTAAGATTCGACAATTTTTATTGAGCTTGAGGCCGTTTGTAATGAAAAACAATTGTGGAAAAGCAACAATAATTTGAAAAAATGGTAGAAGTGATAGCTATATTTCNGAAAATCTGCATCCGCCGCTGGGCCTGTGTTATTTTTGATTATGCACTTGGCCG
>NW_016174348.1:0-11014 GCF_001687245.7 Rhagoletis zephyria
AATCGTGATTTTGCACATTCGTCATCCGTTTTCTGAGGCGACGATATAGTGGTGGACAATACTATTTCAGAAGTTTTGAACATTTATATATTTAATTTTTTTATTTTTATTGATTTTTTGTTACAAAAATTGGTATATTTCAAAAACAAAAAAAATGGCCCTAAAAATCTCAACTTTTTTTACAGAATTTGTAGAAATAAATTTAGGTATGCAATTTCGTGGCCATTCTACTTCATTACAAGTTTTGACCATTTATTTTTTATATATTTAAAATTTCAAACTTTTTTATCAGAATTTCTAAAAAAAAGATATGCAGCTTTGTAGCCCACACCATTTTAGTATAATATTGTGCCAGCTTCAAACGCATTTTCTTCCAAACAAAATATTTTTTTATGTGGGAGAAGATGAGCACAACCATCAGCGAAAAAATTTCAAAAATCAACACGAATTCTTAGTCTCGTGAAACTTCGAGAATGTTGTACTAAAATTGCATGAGTTAGAAAAGTTCATACCCGAAATTCTGATACAAATTTTTTAAATTTTGATGACCATTTTGTGAAATATTGTAATTTTTTTAAAAGTCTTGTGCAAGGTTTTGAACTTTGAGTTACATGGTTTTCGTTGTGATCTAATTTTTGTAAAAAAAAATAAATAAAAAATAAATAGTCAAAACTTATAAAGAAGTAGTGTGTCCCTAATTATGTGGTCACGACTGTATGCATGCGTTTAACACAAATGCTAAGTGTATACTCAATAATAAACCATTAGTAATGTGGCAATATTTGTATACATAAATAAAAATGTATTTAGTATGCGGATATTAAGGGTATGTCGATTTTTTATTTATTTTTTAACAAAAATTTAATTCAAAATTCTCAACTTAGATCAACTTTTATTACATTTTCATAACTTATTCTTGTTTGCATTCAAAACAATTTGTAAAAACCACAATTTAATATCTACAAATTTGTAAAATTAGCAAGCAAAAAAAATAAGAAATAAAAATTTTTTTATAATTATTCATTTATGTTTTTCATTCTCATGCTAATAATTAGTGGCACGTTTTCCCAAGTGTGTTAAAATTTTTTTAATCGCTCGCGGTAATGACAAATATTAACGTCTTGTGTACATATAAATACTTATAGCTGCGAGTAAAATAATAGCAGTAAAATTCAAACGTGTGCTGCTGGTAACTTTTGTTTATTTATTTATTGTTAATAATTTTCGTTTAAAATATGGGTCGATCTGTATCAGAAACCGCACAAATAAACGTTTCAAAGCTTGCACAATGTTCTCAAAAATTAAACTTAAAAAAATTTGCATCAAAATTTCGATTTTTTAAATTACATTTCTTAGAAAGATTTGAATTTTTTGGAATTTTTTTGCCGAGGGTGTGCGCATTTTCTTCTATATAAAAACAAATTTGATTCATGCGTTGTATGAAAGAAATTGCGCAACACCATGCACAAAAAAAATCTAAAAAATCCACGGTAGTTTTTGCGACTTGAAACTTTCCCTTTATTATACTAGGACTATAAAACTGCATACTAAAAATCTTTCTAAGAAATCTAATTTAAAAAAAAAACGAAATTTTGGTGAACATTTTTTTAAGTTTAATTAATTTTTGTGAACATTATGCAAGCTTTGAAACTTCTATTTATGCAGTTTCTGTTACAGATCGACGCATATTTTAAACGAAAATTATTAGCAATTAATAAATAAACACAAGTTACCAGCAGCATCATTTTGAATTTCACTGCTGTTATTTTACTCGCAACTGTATGTATGTATACATGTGCGAACATTTTGGTTTTTGGCACAAAGACACTTGTTGCCGTTTAATGAAATCAGGTAGTGTTTTTAGAGCAAGATCTCATTTGTTATGTTTCCTTGTACATTAAATACCTATTTAATGTTGATAGAAATTTTAATGAATTGTGTGATCTTTTTGATGGATGTGGGCAGTTGGCACAATTGATGGTGTGTACTCATATCGAATTTCAATTGCCCTACGAATATGTCGCATATTTCGAATGTTACGCCCTCTGAAAACCATCTGAGAATACAGGTGTAGTAGATTGTCGTGTAAAGACCACCAAAATTTAAAATTATATTATTTGCATCTTATATTTATTTATTTTTAATGTTATTTTATTAGTTCGACATAAACAGGAAAGCTTCAAAGTTTGCACAAAGTTCACAAAAATTAATTAATATTCATCAACATTTTTTTCAGAGTTTTTAGAAAATTTTCGAGTATGCTGTCCATTCAATTTTATAGTTTATTTCCACCAAGCCTTAATTGCAGTTTATGCCTATTGGAAAGCGGAGATTACTGCTGCAAGGGAGTTATTAAATGCCGTTAAGCTTTTGGTGGAAATAGACTATTAGTGCAATAAAATGCAAGTTTCAAGTTGCAGAAAATTATATGACCAGAAAAAACAGGTTATGTTACTTTTTTAGACATTGATATTAAAATTAAAGTCCGTGATTTTTTGAGTTTTTTGAGACTTTTCTAGAATTTGTTAGAATATTTTTAAGAACATTTACGATTTCTTCGGTATTCGCTGTTTACGTTTTCTGAATCTTACCGGATTTTTTAAGGTTCTGCGACTTTTAAACATTTTTCGCACTACAGCACAAAAACAAAAACAAATCAATTTAATAGTTTGCCAAATATCTCGAGAACGGGGCGAGGAAAAAATTTGAAAAAAAACACATGCACACATCAGAATTCTCTATGAAAAGAATAATTTCTTTATTTTTTTTTACAAAATTTTTCACACAAATTTTTTTACACCGAAGTTTAGTAAAATGAGTGCATTAAGCATTAACATTTTTTTTTTTAGTAGGCAGTTTTGTAGCCCATTAAATTCTAGTAAAATAAAGTGCAAGTGGTAAGCTACAACAAAATTGCGTTGATTCTTAATATTTTTTATGCTGAAGGCTTTTTGCACTTTTTTCTTATGGAAGAAAATGTGCAAAACCGTTTTCAACGAAAATTAAAAGAAATTAACGCCAGTTTAGCAATCGCTTGAAAATCGAAAAAAATTGTGTGGGCTACGAAACTGCATACTCAAAAAAATTCTAAAAAAAAAACATTTAAAAAAATTTTAAGTTCGTAATGTACTCATTTTACTCAACTTCGGTGTAAAAAAAAAATCATAACTCAAATTATTGTAGAGTGCACGCCATAATACCATACTTAAATATTGCGCAATACTCAGGGCTACCATTGTGATTTTTTTTGATTTTTTTTTTGAGATGGCATATTTTCAAAAACAATTTTTTTATCAAAAAATTGGTATGTGAAAAATTTTTCAAGAAAAAAAATATTCCTCTTCTTAGAGAATTTTGATGTGTGTATGTGTGATTCTTTTTTCTCATTTTTTGCTCGTTCCGTTCTCGAGATATTTGGAAAAGTATTAAATCGATTTGTTTTTCTGTGTGAAAGATGAAAATTGTTGGTCAATATTCTTAGCTTTCTTCGATTCTCTACAAAAAAGGTCCATATAGTAAATTATATAGGACTCATACTTTCGAAGATAACTGCAATTTTAGTGACAAAAAAAATGTATTTATTAACTTTTATTTTTTGAGCACATTGAACTTTGATGGACTAGGGCGAGCCTAAGTTTTTAGAGCATAATGAACCATATTTTTGCTATTACCAACCAACATAGGTACATATTATCTGAAAAGTCTGTGTACATACATATATTCTGCTTATAACTTTTAACCTACTCCTAAGTGTAAGGCTTCGTGGTTTCACTTAATTGGTCAAACATACATACATACATGCATTCATATGCATTATGCAATTACCATATTCTGCTTTAAAGGTTCACGGTCGATTCTTCTTCAATGCTATAATACCGCAAAATTCCTTTGTGTGCGTGTAATTGAGCGCACTTTTAGGGCTTCAACGAATTTATGCAACAAAGCGTAAAAGAAAATTATGTTAATACAACTAATATGTACTTGGTTGGTTATTATTGGTTACGCACTTTGGCATGAAAGTAAAAGCGGTCTGTGGGGAAGGTTAAGCAGAAGCAAAAATTTAATAGAGGTGCGGCATCCGAAACACACAAACTAACTAATTAAAAAAGGAAAATATTGAAACAATTCAGGTTACGGTAATGAACTTGCAAGCTTGTGTAAGCATCTGTAGCAAATAGCTTTAGGCAAATGAGCATACATATGTATATATAAGTATGTACTGCCATCGAACAAATCGATACTTAATTAATACAGTACGTAAAAGACTGGAACTACACAGCAATCTATGCATTAAATGTAAATGTGTAATTAAGCGCAATCATTAAATTAGGCGATTATTTTTATTGCTAAATTTTCTGATATTAGGCCAGATTCTTCTTCTCTGTTGCTGCATAAGCTTTGTTGAGCGAGATTGCTTTTCAGTTATTTGTGATGGTAAATGAGTAATAAGAATGAAATCAATACATACTAATATTCCGAATACCTTCGTTTATCGATGTTCTGTGTCCCTGTGTATGTATGTATGTGTGCATAAGTATATCGTGGCATTGACGGATAAACTTCGATTGAGAAAACTTCAATTAGTTCCGATACTTAAGCATTTACATGCATAAATATTTACAAAAGCGAAGTGTAGGCCTCTATTTTTCCAACACATACATTAGGCTGGGTCTATGTAATTTTTATTGAACTTTTTTCTATGATTCAATTGTAGATATGTGTTCCGCTGACACTTCTGAACAAAACAGTTGATGATACACATTAGCGAGGTAGATTACTGCAAAATTTTTGCTTTTCTATTCTAATCTAGGAGAAAACATTGTAGGTCTTGGCTCTACCCGTGCAATACAATTACCGGTACTTTTTTGACAGATCACATTTTAAATTCATTCGTAATTTCATTGATAAAATTCATTATTTGGTGAATATATCACTAGTTGAAGGAATCTTGAAAGAATCAAGAACGCTGACTCAATACTTAAAATTGTCTTCCGAAATATTTCCACTGCAAGGGGCAGTAAAAACATAACCGATTGAACCAGCACAGGATGCCGTAGTATTTAAAAAGTAAACCCTACCATATACCTATAGTACATAAAACTAGCAAAAAATTCAAATGCCAAATTTCTAGTAGGTATTGAAATGACAAAAAATGTATGCGATATAAAAATGCCGTGTGGAAACAGACATAGATAATGACTATTTTTATGAATGTAACGGCATGGGAATTTTTTAATGCCCAATATTGTCAATAAAAATTTTGTCATTTAATGCCTAGCTGAAATTCAGCATTATAGATAGGACGAGTAACATTTACAGTTACTGAGCCATCTTAATGCACTGCCTTTGTAAACATATACATACATATGTATAAATATATATTTATAACCATTTTATGCTTTGCACTTGTCGGCGAGCATAAAAATGTAAATAAATTTGAATAATTGTGAATGCACATTCATATGTATGTACATTAGGGTGGTCCAAAAATGGATATGAGAGAAAATTAAAATCGGAATTTTATTGCTCTCAGCTCCTAGGGTTGTTCTAAATCGAAAAAAGTTACTAATGTTCTTTTTTTAATCAAAAAATATTTAAAGGTCGCTCAAACCGCTTAAAGTTTTGCATGTATTTATTTTATCTGGAGAAACTGTAAAAAATAGTCAATATTAAGAAATGGTTAAATAAACAATGTACCCAACATTGGTGGAGAGCAATAAAATTCTGATTTTATATTCTTTGGACAACTCTAATGTACATAATGTGTATACGAAGGTACTTTAAGTGAGCTAAGAATAAAATCACACTTCACTCACACACTAATGCAAGGACGCGAGCTATACTTACGTCTTACTTCACTAATCAAAGGTAAAGGAAGCAGCAGGCATGGCAGCATTGTGGATGCTATTTAGGCATTTCTCTCAACATTAGATTGCTATGTACTGCTAGGCGTTGGAAATTTCTATTTGGTTGTTTTTTTTTTACCGCAAAGCGTTACCACACTTAGTTGCAATTAAGTGTTGCACAAACAAATTGGCAGTAAAGTGCTTATGCAAACAAATAAATGGAACACTTATGCAAACAAATGTACTGGCAGTACATAATTACAATAATTTTGTTGGTTTACAAAAAAGAGAAAGGGAGCGAGGGATGCGAGGCTGAACAGACTGAAAATTTTTTCGACAAATGTAGATAATTCGATACATTTGTCGACGTTGTTATCGATACGTTCATCAATATCGTTATCGTCATACTTATCGATTTTTCAATCATACACTTGTAGGCTGATTATCGCTAAATTGAGCGTTTGCTTGTTTTCGTCAAACCTTAATCAAATTTTCGATTCGAAACCTGAATATATCGATAAATTTATCGATAAAAGTTGTTTTTATAGAACAGACAGAAAATTTTCAAATTTTCAATTCAGGGAAAAACCAGAGGACGCCTGAATACATACATACTCATATATCGATAAATTTATCGATGCATAAATTGATAAAAATGCTTTTTTTTTGCTAATGTCTTTCTAGATATTCATGAAATTTTTAATTGCTATTAACATGTGTTTAACTATCGAAACGTTCGTAACGCATTATTTTTTAAGTTTTAGAACGCACGTAGCTTTAGTAGTTGCCGAAGAAAAAAACTTCTCAAAATATCAACGTTTGCGAAATTGTAAGTGAACATAAACGCGCTCAATTATAAAGTTGGTCTCAATTAAATACTAAGCATATGTATGTATATGTACCATTATTATAATTCCAAGAAAATCTAAACCTTAAAACCTACAAAGTCAGATTAATTATTATAAATGAGTTTCTAACTTATACACATTTACATCCTAAACACCTACGTATACATAAGGGCAGGTCAATTTGCATTTCGACTATGCGCGTATATAGCACGGAAGGATTCTACGTGTAATTTTAAGCAAATTTGCGGCAGAAACCATGGGAGTTTGCCAAATTGCAATCATATGTAGGTTTCTTCAAACTCCAAACTGATTTTAAGCAGATGATTTCTTCAGCAAATTTGCTAGAATGCTCCTATGCTATACGTGCATTGTCAAAAAAAAAAAAAAAATTACCCGCCCTAACGTACATATGTATAACTATCTAACCTATGACTGTGTGATATACTCTATTGCGGAATATGAAGGGATTACGTTTGTTCTTGTACGTTGTCTTTATAAAAATTATTGTATTAACAGGTATGCTACGAGTATATACAGACAAACATACATACACTGCCGGCAAAAAGGATTGGCACAGCAAATTTTTCACAATACATTCACAAATTTCTATTCCAATATTTTTCCGCTAATATGGTTTATTCTACAAGAAAAAACATAAAAATATAATTTCTAAAATTTGTGCAAAACTCGCGAAAATTCAATTTTATTTTTGCATACAATATTTCAACTTTTTAATCAGATTTTTTTGTATTTTTTTGAGTATGCAGTTTTGTAGCCCATCCAATTCTAGTACAAAAGTGCAAGTTCGGAGTTAGTGAAAAATCGCATTGATTTTTGAGGATTTTTTTGTTGAAGGTGTTTTCCAGTTTTTTCATGTAAAGTATTTTTGAAAATTTTGTTTGTATGGAAGAGACTGCGTGAAAAAAAATGCCAAAAATCAACGGTAATTCCTAGTTACTTGAAATTTGTACTCAAATCAACATACTCAAAAAAAATCTAAAAAATCGGATTAAAAAGTTTAAAATTTTCACAAAAATTTGCTGAATTTTCGCGAGGTTTTCACAAAGTGTAGGAATTATATTTTTATGATTTTTGTTTGTAGAAGGAACCATATTTTTATAAAAAGATTGCGACAAAATATTAGAATAGAAATTGGTGCATATATTGTGAAAAATTCGCTGTGCCAATACTTTTTGCCGGCAGTGTACATACTCACACACACAATATGTATATATAAACTTCGGCACAAATATCAAAAGTTTAAGATCTTTAACCAGAGAGCAATAAACTAGAAAACTAGAATGACTGACTGACAGCTGAGTTATTAAAAAATGAGGTATCTAATCGTGTGAAGAGTGAATGAGCGACCGGAATAGAACACACGTTTTTCATGAAGTTAACAACCTGTGGAGATATGAAATCTATTGTTCGGGCACTTACACACATATGTACATATGTATGTATGTACTATGTATACGCATCCCAGACAAATGCTTACTTCATACGGTTAAAAATAATAAAAACTCAAAAATTAAGCAATACAATACGCAAACCGAGAACGTGCACACACGGATATTTTAAAAGCAAAGATGAAATAAAAATTAATTAAGCAAAAACTTATATGTATATTGAAATTAATTAAAAAGTAAAAAAAAAGTCGAAACTTAATTCCAGAGCTAGGTAGCTCTATGATCTGTTGTTGGCAAGGGCAGCGAGTGGCTTATTGTGAAAAGTATTTTTTTATTTTAATTTTACGACCTCGACTGTGGCTTTCTAGCGACTGAAGCAGTGAAATCTTCAAAATAATAGTTATGCATTTTACCCTCCCAAACTACTACTCCACAACATTATGTCAACAACGATGCCTGGTTAAGTATTTTTGATTTTTCAGAGGTTCCAGATGTTATATCAATATCACTTTTCTGAGTTATAAGATACCATTGTAAGAAGAGACTAGTCCCGAAACGCTCCTGAACATGTCCGAATATGAGCCCGAACTAGTTCCGCAATGTACCCGAACTAGCCCCGAAATAGTCCGAAGCTAGTCTCAAATGGTCTAGAACTATATTTTTTTTTTTATCTGCAGAATTTTCTATTTCATTTGGCACCCATGTTGTTACTCTACATTGTACTGATTTTTTTTTAATATATATATTTTTTTATATATTATCTACATCTTTGAAAGTCCATTTAAAAACATTTTGACGTCAGAGAGAAAAAATAAAAATGCAGTTTTAACGTACTTGGCTCGAAGATTCGTGAGCATATTGATTGTTTCGCGTGTTTTGAAAACTTAAAGTTTTTGTAGCATGGTGTAGTATTAAGTCATTATTTAATTTATTTGCATCCAAAATAAAATAACTCAAAATGCATCGGGTATCCAAAATTAGCAAAAGAAACTAATGACACAGAACAAAATTAATGCAATAATTACTAATAGAATGAATTCATAAATGACTAATGCATGACTAATACATACAATAAAATTGTTTATGTATGCATATTAGGGTAGGCAATTTTTTTTTTTTTTAATTTGCGGCTATGACATAAAAGTATTCTTCGTGAAATTCTAGGCGAATTTTTTCCTTAGTAACGTTGTATTTTGGCATAGTGTCGTAAAGAAGCGTTTGAATTTTCTTATAAAATCATTCTGTATGGGGCTTTTTGTATGCAGAAATCAGTATGGCACTTTTTTCTAAAATGGATTGGAAGAGCTTTATGAAGGGAGATTTTTAAACAAATTTTCGATTTATAAAACATACTTTATTTTCTATTAAGGGTGTTATTTAATATAAATATTTTCGTAGGTATTTCATCCTGTAAATTTAATTTATACTCTTATAACTCGATTCTACATATCGTGCACTTTCTTCAAAGCCGTATTAATTCAATATTTACCGTATCTTGTAACTTTTAAAATAGATTAGTTAAAATAATTAGTTCGACAGTAAACTTTCTTAAACCTCTTTAGTTTCATACCCGTATGGTAATACGTATTTCACTAAGTTTATCAATTTTATAATTTAAAAAAAAAACAAGTTTTCAAAGAGGTGGCAACGCTCCTCAAAAATATTTTTGGCAGTAAACCTTCCTAAACCTCTTTAGTTTTATACTTATCAATTAAATCAAATTAAAATTTTCAAACAGGTGGCAACCTTCCCCAAAAAATGTTTTCGACTGTATGCCTTCTTAAACTTCTTTCTTTTGACAGCCATATTGCAATATTTACTTTATCTTTACTTAAACTGCAATTTTCAAACAGGTGGCAGCTCGCTAATTATTATTTTTCTATATTTTAAGATAGGCCTTTAGCAATGCTTCGTTGAAAACTGCATTCGATTCCACGCATTAGTTTTCGAGTGATGCGTGTACAAACATACAGAGAGGCAGACAAAAATTCTAAGCATTGTTGATTTGACTGCTGTAGCTCTAATAAAGACCCTCCATATTAATTTTTCTTTATTATCTATGATGTACAGATATAGGCCTGCTACAATGTAAAGATAGCAATTACATAAATAACTCAGGGTACATTCATATCGCTAGCTTAGAGTGAAAAGTTGCTAAGTCCACTTTTTATGAAAACTCATATTTTGATATAGGAGGCTAGAGAAATTGAATACGCATCGTTTCGAAAATTATAAAGGTACTTGTTTTATTTTTTCCTCTTCATAAGCAATAAAAGGAAAACTTGCTAAGTCCAAAAGAAGCACCGCAAATCCGATAAGGCCAAAATAATACGACATCTTTTAACAAATATCGAAACCTTCTGATTCTTATGGAGTTTTGCTTTGCTTTAAACGCGCAAAATGTTTGATTCAAAGTCTTGCGAAATAGTTAAAGAAAATCGTTATAGGAAGATTTTTTCCTCTGGTGTAAAATTTTTAAAATGGGACTTAGCAACTTTTCTTTCTAAGCCAGCGATATGTAACTAAGCTTTCTTTCGCTTTTACGATTATGATTACAAACGAATATATATTTTGCGCCCTCTGGCGGACGTTTTAAGAAAATCTTAAGTCCAGAAATGGATTCCTCATACTGAAAACCTCTTAGAACATGTCTTTATAAAAAATTAAAACAGTTATTTACGACACTACAGCAAAAGAAAACGTTCGCAATTTGACAAGCTCGAAATTGATTTTAGACCCGCCAGGTTTCATAGGTAAATTTGCATAAAATTTCACGTGGACTACTCATATACCCTACCCGCATAGTCAAAAAAAAATTCCAATACAAAATGACCCACCCTAACCCACCATACTTTATGGCTACAAACACACACAAATGTAACAAATACTAACTTTGATCTCTCAACTTGGC
>NW_016174349.1:0-11012 GCF_001687245.7 Rhagoletis zephyria
GTGAGGTTAAGTTACTGACAACACCTTGTTATTATTACACCATGGGGCCACCTTATACCGAAGTGATAAGTAAGGGAACTTCAGGAAACTATTAAAGTAAACATAGTAATTTCAACAAATCAAGCTTGTTTTAAAATTACATTTCGATATGTTTTTTGAATAGAAAACATTCGAAATTTCATTACTAATTTAGTTTTTACACTAGGCCTGCCAGTTGCCCTGGTTTTCCATGATTTCTCCTGGTTTTAGAAACTTTTTCTTGTGTCCTGGTCCACACCTAAATTGCCCTGGTTTTTTAATGAAGGTCAATACAGACGCCTATTCAATTTTTGGCAGATTTGTCACGCATTTTCTTCCATACAAAGTACGGTGACTTACACAAGTGTTTACGTGTTAATTTTTTTGTTATTTTTATTATTATTATTATTATTTTTTTTATAAAAATATTGTCCAAGCTTTAGCAAAACCATATAAGTCAGAGTTTTAAACTTTATACAAAATTTAGGAAAATTCGTAAAATTTTCATCAAAATTTCGAGCTTTTCAACCTGAATCTTTACACAAATTTTTGTGTATGCAGTTTTATAGCCCATGCAATCTTAGTCTCCTGAAGTGCAAGTTTCGCGTTTATTTTTAATATTTAGTTTTGCTGAAGGATTTTTGAACTTTTTCCATATAAGCAGTGGTGCCAGGAAAAAATATCGTTTGGAGCTAAATCGGTCGACAAAAGAGCTAAAAAGAGCTAAATAATACTAATAGTAGCTACAATGAAAATCTATTTTTTTTTTAAAGTTAAGCATTTTTTGATGTAAAGTTGCTTTTACATTTTCCGCAATTTTAACAAAAAAAAATATTTTTAATGTAAGTGCTGAAAAAAACTTTTTCAACCAAAATAAGGTGCATATATTTTGAATTCATTGCTACGGCATAATATGTATACATATATATATGTATATATATGTATGCATATACATACTTACATATATAAACTAGACGATGAACTAAAAATACTTTACAAACTGTTAAAATCTGCAAAGTGAGATATTTTAATTGACCATTAAAACTCGGGTTCCGAATCATTTTTTTGCAAAATTTGTATGCATTAGGAATGTTACATTCCTAAGTATTAATCGAAATAGAATAACATGAAGATTTCGAAAATAGCCTGAGATCACCAAAGCCTAATAAATTTTAGTCAACACTTGTACAATGAAATTACAGATTTTTAATTTAAATATATTACCAAATACAACTAAGACTTTCTGGATCTAAGAAAGTGCTAGATAATTTTGAAAAGAGCTAAAAAAGGAGCTAGGAGCTAAATGCCGATTTTCGGAGCTAAATAGAAAAATAAAGAGCTAAATCTAGCTCCAAAAGCACCAAATGGCAACACTGCATATAAGAACGAATTTCTAATGAAAAAACTAGGGAGACCGTTCGCGTTCATAAAAAACCCGAAAAAGTAGTCATCAAAAAAATTATTAAAATTCAACGCGAATTCTCAGCCACTTGAAATTTGCACTTTATTGAGCTAGAAAATAATGGGCTATAAAACTGCATACTTAGAAATTTTCTTAAAATTACTTATAAAAAGTTTGTTGTTGTTGTAAAGTTTTGACGCATTTTTTCTAATTTTACTACACAGTTGGAAATTTTGGATTTATATGGTGTTTGTTAGATAATGAGCGGCATTTGTATAAAAAATTAATAAAAGTTAAATTATGAAAAGACAAATTGTCGAAACTTGTCAAAATGTGCGTTCCGTGTTATTTTTCACCTGACTGAATGATCAGAAATTACTTCAAAATAATGCAACGCCAGAACCAAAGCAAATGTGTGTATAAGGAAGAAATTTTCCTGGTCGATGGGTTCAGGATTATGGCAGCCCTATCATGGCCTGAAACTAAGCTTAAATGCCGTTGAAAGATCATAAAATTCTCACGCATTGATATCAAATTTCACACCGCATCCCCACTGCCACAGCTGTTCGGAAAACGAGGGGGTGGAATCCTCTCAACAAGTCCACTTAAATGAGTTAGTTTTTGCAAAACTGCGATCTATAAACCTGGGATTTAGCATTTTAACCGGCCTAGAACAGCTCTCCTTGAAAATATCCACACCCTGCGAAACTTCGTTCTGGACACGTAACGTTTTTTCCTTTGCTATGGATTAGGAGTTACCGTTCGTCGTAGTATCACATATAGTATCGCATATATCTAACTGACTCCATTTAGTAAGATACAGAAACCCGAAGTCAGAGAGAGCGCCTATTTTTCTGAATAGTAATTTTCTGAACTTTACTTACTTACAAATATTGAAGAAAACACACCGTGCAACAACTCAAAAAGCAGCTGGCAGATACCTTTGTGTGACACACGACAAGACACTTCAAGGACTGCCCACTGAGTAAGGATGCAAACTGCTATGCATTACTTAAATCACTATTCCTCAACCACTGGCATAAAAGCAAGCAAACTCGATCTGTGAGGCATCTTTCCGGTTGATTTATTTTCATATTCGTATTTGATTTCAAATATGTTTCTATAACCAAATCAAATGCACTAATTAACTCTAAAATTTTAACTGTCTCATTTCGAAATAACCAAAGAAAAAAATTTAACAAACCATAACCGAATAATTAGAGCATCTTATTTCGTAGACGAAGAATCAGAGGGTACCCAACGATGATCGTTAAGACGAACCCTGGCGACATTAAATCAAAATGAAATGTGTTTGTTGTTTATTCAAGGGCGCAGCCCAAAAAAAAAAGTTATAATTTATGTGCAACTGGATATTACACGAATTGATGCTGCAGAGCCCTTTGTCACTCCCCTTACGGCTAGCGTGCGATCATAACTTGCGTAAGACTACTGGCACTAGAGGCATGCGCATCCCTTTTTTGCTGTTTGTGGCCTGTGCGGCTAGTCAGCTAGTTGTCTGTCTGCCTGTCTTTTATGTATACCACATGATCTATGTATGCTTTATGGCATGTTGCATGCCACTTTTGTTTTAGTTTTTTTTTTTTTTTTGTAGTGAACGCCTCATTGTCATTCTCTCAGCCTTTCATTACGCAGATTGTCACATTCACAGCTTGCGATCACACGGCAGATCACTTTTGTAAATATACTCACATTGAGGAACGTCGGTGTCGGTATGTGTGTGTGTGTGTGTGGTGTGTTCAACATCCTTAAAATAATAGTAAAAATGGTATTGGACATTGACTCCGGCTGTTTTATGCAACTGGTTTCAGCTTGCCACTTCTAGCTGGGTGTGCCATTTTTATTTCGCCACAAAGAATGTCCTCGCCAATATTGACTTTGCGGACAATTGTAAATTTGCCATTTTCATTCATTTGGTTCATTAGTGTTAATGTAACGCCCTTCGTTAACTATCCTGCGACCAAATATCCCTATGTTTTTTTTTTGTTTTTTTTTTTTGTATTTAATGTGGCATTTGGTCTGTTTTAGTTTGTGGCCTGTTTAGTTGATATTATTTCAAAGAAATACACCTATATGTTGAAATAGTTTCTGCAAGAAATATCACAGCTGGCAGGCTGATCGACAAAAGGTGTTAAATTGGCATAAATGTACGCTGAAAAGTCTAATGATTTTTCATTCAACAGAAAGTTTGTTTGCATTAACGGAAATGTTGCCGTTATGTTAAACGATTATTTTGGCTCGAGCGGAAATATTTTGATCGCTCTTTAAATAAGCGAGTATGTATTACAGCTGTCACGCAGTTGGAAAACTCATTGGTTATTCGTTTAAATTTTTTGTTGAAAATGTGTTCATAACAATTATTTTCGGTTGAACAAACAATGAGACAGGAGTTTCGTTTACAATTTATTATCATATGTTTACTAGAAATATATACATATGTATATAGTGATCCAATATGCCCAGAAAGTGTTCTCAGTAGCTATGAAGATATATTTCTAGACCCCTTAACTTGACAGACTTGTCGCATATATAACCATATCTACATATTACCTTGTGTATTCGATGCATTTATTAGAGTTAACTTAAATCGTTTCATTTCGATACGGACGTATAAACGCACACTTAACCCGCGTCGAGACTTTTTAGCGTGCCGTCGCAATCCACATATGAAGCGTGTTAAATGTCCGTATAAACACGATCTACGTCAAAACGTTTTTAAACAGCTGTGTTTTCTTTTTAGGGGGGGATGCTCTATATTTTGTTCGTATTACCGACTTCGGGTTTAGACCGGGAACGGGTCAAACAGTCCGGAAGGCCTTTCTTTTAACCGGGAATCCATTCCAGAAAAATATTCCGATAAATGTTATGTGTTTTTGTCCGCACAATCGAAATCTGTGGTAAAGCCCGGTATGTCCAAATTTAGATATGGACTTCCGGTCAGTTTAAACCACTTCCGGAAAGCGGAAGTCGGCAATACGACCAATTTTTCGTCTTCCAATAAAATCGTCCACTTCAGACGCACGAGTTGAAGTCCGAAGGTCTTTAAAGGTAGAAAAAGACACTTGCCAGAAAAAAGTTTCATACAAAAGTTGCTTATTTTTATGCGAAAAAATGGACTTCTGGTCGAACCTGGAGTCCCTAATATGACTAGAAGATAGGGTATCCCCGACTTGGTAGCTCATATTCTTGTGTTTTCCAATCAAAAACTCGTCCCCCTTTTTAGAAGGGATGGATGGGTGTCCTGGGAACCCTATATATGCATACTCATTTTCTTCAGGCACATCCGTTTATGTTTACACGATATGTATTCTCATATAAATGTCCAATAAATCCGAAGAAATTTCAAACGGGCTGCAACCATTGTGCGTATAACTTATTTACGTACTAATTTTTTGTTGAAGCTTTTTTTCAACAGTGAGCTAGTGTCATTTTATTATTATTTTTTCCAAATCTTCATACGGCCAATCCAAAGTTCCGCAGATGATCATTAAATTAAATTCACAATGATTATAAAATCACTTAGCTTTTCTGCAGTGTTTGGAAGTTACCCCTTCTTATCATGTTTTTGGGTCATTTTGCCCCAATAATTTTATCATTAGTCAATTTTAAGAAAAAAAAAACATATTTCAATATAAATTTAGTTAAGTTTTATTTATCACATGCAGATGCTTTATCAGTAAGTACTGTATGCTTACCGTTTCGAAGTTGCCCTTAAATACTAAATAGTAATTTGGGTTAAAATGACCCAGAAACTCTATGGGCGTATGGAGAAACTATGTCGCCTTCTAGAAAACAAAATAAAATAAAAAACTATTTTTTTTGCAAAACCATATCTGATTATGCGTTTAACCAATAAATAACGCCGCAGCTTATTTAAAATTACCTAACTCTGTAATTAAAATATTTTTTCATGACAATTGGGTCATTTTGACCCAATCACTGCCGAAGGGTTATATGCGATTTTTTTGTTGTTGTCGGAACAAACACAAAAGAAGACGCGCAAAAATTATCACTGAAGCCAGTCATTGCTGAGCGAAACATTCACCCAGTTTTGGCGGTGGCTTCGATGGCGGAATATGGGAGTTATATAACTGTTTTCGCACCAAGAGTTACCTGTTCCGAGTCCTCTCCGGCCAAATTAACAGGTACTAAGGTATTCAGTCCCGAAGCATTTTAACAATCCCGGTATTTCGGGATGCGCGAAATCCTTATCCCGGGATTTCGACTTTATCACAATTTTTGTATTTTGAAGTGAGTTCGCCGTTCTCAGCAATCAAAAAATTCGCCCACAAAGATTTATTGTCATAGAAAAGACTGTAATTTAATGTTAAAATATTTGTAATCATAGTAAATACTTATATATAATAATTGTAAAAACCGCTTACTCATATCTGCAGTAATTCAATTACAACAAAGTCACGCCAAAAAAGTAAAAGGAAGAACAACTCAGCCATAACATTTACGCAGTGCTTGCATAAAATGTTTGTACAAACAAAGGTTCTGAAATTCACTTCCGATTGCAAATGAACGAAGTTTACTTTGAATCTAAATTTTGGTATTTTATATTTCTCGTTCATGTCAAATGCACGTGCATTAATTTTTTCGTTTACAACTTCACCCCGACTCTAGAACATGCCTGATTATGTAAATAAATCAGTAAAACTCTAGGGATAACGGGGATATAATCCCGGGATATCAGGACATGTGAAAGGGTTCGGAGTGCGCTTAAACGATGTGGGGAACACTTCTCCCTTTAGCCAAAGTGGCAAAAGGTTAAGCTTGAATAGCGAAAGCTATTGCCCTACCAGGTATTGCTGAGTAATCTAGAAGCATCCAGAGTAAAACAAGTGCGTTATGTTTTCCAATTTAACTTAGTCGAGATTTGCATTGTCAAAAATATTAAGTGATGGTAGGTTTAGCAGTGCATCCCGAGCAGCCCGAGGTGTTGTAGCTGATCGTGGGTCTTATCAAAGATTCCTCTAGCTTTGACCCGTTTACGTTGCCCGTACGCTTTTTAAGCTTTGGAAATCTTTTTTTAACGTGAGACTTCCATAAAAGTTTACTATCTAGTATTACACCTAAATACTTAACTTCAGGAGAAATCTGAATAGAGAAAGTCAAATGAACGCGCTTTCTAATGACACAGGCGTGAATTCCTAATATTTCAGTTTGCAGTTTAAAGGTTAGTAGAGGGAACTTAAAGTACAATGGGGTATCGTCGTTGTTCAGGGTATACAGTTACAAATGCACGGCTGTATTCAATCCTGACTTATGATGACGACCACGGCAAACGTTTAAAGGAATGTCCGGACCCTTAATGGAGAAGGTTCCTCTGCTCTGCCGGCTGGTTGATGTCCTCGTAAGGACAAATCTTGGCATCACCGGCCTTCATGTAAAGGAGCGCAAATTCGGTGGTGGATTTGTGGTGGGAGAGAGTCTCCATCGCCGAGTACTGTCGTTCACCCCGGTGGGCGAGCCTCTAGCCACAATCCGCATCAAATCGAGATTCTTCAATATCTCGCTAATCTGCGCACATGCTACGATGGAAGAGAAGGACGAGGCGTCTAAGGATATTTTCTATGAGCGCATGGAGCGCACATACGAGCGCTTCCACCGCCTTGATATATAAATCGTGCTTGGCGACTTCAATGGCAGGGTGGGCAAGGAAGGATCTTTGGAACCACCGTCGGAAAATTCAGCCTCCACAACGAACTGAGGCTGATCGACTACGCCGTTTCCCGAAACAAGTAGTATGCAGTACTAGAGTACTAGGTTTAAGCATAAAAAGATCCATCAAGCTACGTGATTGTCTCTAGATCAAAAAGGAGAAACCAAATCGATCATGTTGTGATAGACGGAAGGCACGCTTGCAGTATTTTGGACGTACTTACACTCCGAGGTCCAAACATCGACTCGGGCAACTATCTTGTTGCAGCAAAAAAAGTGCGCCCAAAAATGTTGGAAAAGCTCAACGCCGAAAACCTGCAGTCACAACATTAAAATGCACTTTTTCCTTTGTTGGTGATTGCTATTGAAGCGTACATATTTTGTGTTTTGCGAATGCATTTCGAATCGCTCTTATTTTCCAAACTTTATCAAACCTTAAGTAGTTTGAATTTCCTTCCTTCTCATTGCTAATGTCATGTCATCGCTGCATTTATGTCCACAACTAATAATTTTGTACTAAGTAATTCATTGTTAGTAATTATTTTTGCCACTGCTACGAGTACCCCAGCCCAGCTAACCTCAACGACATTATCGCCAATCAATTTGATGAAAATAAAAATCAAGTACTTACCAATAACGGTATATAATAAATGTAGAAAACAATTTGCCATTTATTGCGACAACAAAAAACCAGCTACCAACTTGTAGACAAGCCATAATTTGTAAGCCAAATGAATTGCCAATTGCGCTAACAACTAACTGTTCGAACGACTGGGCGTTTTTGCTGGTATACTAAGGAAGCAAATAACAAAAAATTTAAAGACAACAAATTATATGTACATAAGTACATATTTACGTGCATGAGGTACGAGTATCTATAAGACAATTGAAGTGAATAGTGAAATAAAATTACATATTTCTACATGAGTTGTTTGCATTCGAAATGCATTGCCACTGTCCTGCGATTGCGTCGACTGCGATCAATTTGAGTGGTGGCACGTGATTATAGGTTACGATTGCAAACATAAAAAAAAAATGTGCAGACGTTATGAGCCACGACTGTTAAGTTGTAAGTGTGGCACTTCTTGCGATAATTTCGAAATGGACTCGAAAAGGGTTTGGCCTCCCCGGTTAGCCATACTTATTTGCATAGTTGCACCATTGCGCCATTGAGGTGAACTAATAAAAGAGGGGCATCTGGCTATACGGTGGCAATTATACACTTTTCAATGCAATGTAGTGCAAATATCCACACAGTTGCACGTTGGTGTGCACTTCTCATTGCCATGCCGCTCATTCCTAAATAGTGCCAGCTACATGAAACAAACTCATTCCTGCTGGCTTGTCTTTAGTTAATGGCAGAGAAATGTTACTACTGGCTGCAATGGCCGTCAACGTAGCAATCGTTGCAACGTAATTACCAATTCGGCCCAATATGGAATGCAACACAGCATTTATGCTTCTTCATATGTGTTTGGTAGCCGNATTGTTTATATTTGCTCAACAATGATTTTATTCAACTAACAATATTGTCCAATCAAGGTAGTCGTTTTGTAATTATTAACAAATATACATTTGTCCCAACTAGAAGTCTTAAGTAAATTGCAGACTTTCGTGAACTATATATTTATTTCGCCATATCCAACTATGCCACTTGATCACTATAACCAAATCTTGGTTATTATAACTAAACCTTTTTCTGGGTGTAAATGATTGGTTTTCAGTAAGGAATGAAATTGCATTGCCCAACCACGTTTATGTTTTTGCTTACTACATACAGTATTTTTTTTTTCTTTTGTTGGTTGGTCTATGTAGGAAAGCTTCCGCTTATTTTTTTCGAAAGTTGTTTTTTAGTTTTTGTGTAAAGACAAGATTTTGAACTATTAAATGCCTTGGAAGGGTTGTTTGTCAAGCCACTTTTCAACATTGACTCTTAAAGTTTTTATACAGAGAAAAAAAAACACATTTTCGATTTAAAAGTCTGCGGTGCACACGATGTACATTTGTTCAAAATTGCTGAAATCGTACGCATATCAGTTTGTTAAAGAATTTAAGTGACCGCCCGCAGGTTATTTATAAAAAAAAATACAGAAAACATACACAGATTTTCCAATGGGCCACAGAATAAATTCATAGAAAGACGCACCTATGTAGATCCACTACGACGCACAGTGATGTTTCTTACCCATTTTATGTCAATAATTTCAAAAATTCGTATATTCACATAAACTCAGGTTTACAGAGGTTTTCGAGGTCGCTGAATTCGAAAAACCAACATGACGATCCAATATGGCGCCTAAAATCTTAAACACGATAATTTATGTTAAAACTACTAATAAGAATGGCTTAATATTATATTATTTAAGAGTTTTTGGGATGACTGAATTCGAATCTGAATTCAAAATAACAAAAAACAAAATAGCCGCCCAATGAAAGAGAAATATGTTTAATTTGAAAAGATATTTATTAAATTCACGTAATATTAAGTGTTTTAAGTTTATGTTTAAAATTATTAAGTAACAAGTAAGAAAGTCTAAGTTCGGGCGGAGCCGAACATTAAATACCCGGCGCAAGTATTAAATATATGTTTTCCACCTTTCCGAAAGCTACCGCTACATGATAAGCCGGGGTGTATACATTTTAAGTAAATTAGCGTCCTTAAATTTCGAAATATTGAAATTTCAAGCATATCTGAAATTTACCGTTATATGAAAAGCGGCCTCAATTTTAGTCCGATTTCAACAATTTTCAACGGTTTGCTTTTATGTGGCAAGCACAATAACCATACCGAGCTTGGTACAAATTGCTAGAACGGTTAGCGAGATACATATACGTGATCATAAGTGGGCGGTGCCACGCCCGTTTTCCAAAATTTTACCATAAGCGTATTTCTTGGTAAAGAATTGTTGCAACCATTATTTTGAATAAATTAGCTTTGATAATGTTTACTGATTTATCGAGGATTTCGTATTTCTCGAAATTACCGGCATATGGGATGTGGGCGTGGTTATTGTCCGGTTTTAAAAATTTTCGGGCATTTGGTATGCTGTGCCAGGGCCAACAATTGTGCCAAGTTTGGAATAAATTGATGCAGNATTATCTTCAGTAGTTACTAAAATATCGCAGTTTTCGTATTTCTTAAAATTACCGTTATATGGGAGGTAGGCGTGGTTATTATCCGATTTCGCCCATTTTCAATACCATCCGTCCCACGCCCAAAAGAAGTTCACGTACCAAGTTTCGTTAAGATATCTCAATTTTTACTCGAGTTATCGTGTGCACAGACGGACGGACAGACAGTCACCGCTTAATCGATTTCTCTTTTCATTCTGATCATTTATGTATACATTTGTCTATATTTATCTCGATTCGTTTAGCCAGTTACAAACAACCGTTATGTGAACAAAGGTTTAATACCCTTGTGCACAAGTGCGCTCGGGTATAAAAATGCTATGGAATTATAATATAATCATGTTTACGTGTACTTACATGAAATTTGTTGAAAAAAATTATTTGAAAAAATCATCATCCGAAAAACTTTCAATATTATGTGGTACAAAATCGCGTCTTAAACAAAATGTCGAACACGGTCGGATTTAATATATAGTATTATAGTTTAAAATATAATTATCTTGAGATATACATACATTTTTTAACGGTGAAACATAGACAAAATGACTCATGCCTTTTTCTTTAAACTGTTTTTATTAAAAGCTACACTTGAATATTTCATCAAACACTACTCAGTTGAATTTAATAAAAACAAGTAAGAAAGTCTAAGTTCGGGCGGAGCCGAACATTAAATACCCGGCGCAAGTATTAAATATACGTTTTTAACCTTTCCGAAAGCTACCGCTTCACGATAAGCCGGCGTGTATAAATTTTAAGTAAACTAGCGTCCTTAAAT
>NW_016174350.1:0-7463 GCF_001687245.7 Rhagoletis zephyria
TGGGACTTGGTACTGGGGAATGTAAAATCAATTCTAAATTCATGGAAGAGGATTAGGGTTATAAAAAAAGAGGCGTGGCACTTCCTGTACAAATTGACTTTTTCTTGCCACATATCCCTGGAAGTGTTTGTGGAAGAATACTGCAACTTGGAATGGAGTTGTGTATACAAAATGTATCAATTACTCATGGAAAAAATGTGAGTTATTAAAAAAGGAGGCATGTCGCCTCCCATACATACTAAANTGGAGATTTATTTTATAAGTGCCGTACTGACAGAAAAAATTTCATTTAATGGAAAAGCGAGCCGGGTTCGGCCTTATAATGTAAAGCTGTCATGATGCATACATACCTCTTGAGACATTCGCTACAGTAATGAGGAGTGGTATTTTATCAAGGCCAGGTTACTAAATTTGAGTTGGAAATATTAGAAAATGTTACACGTTCACGCTTCGTACCCCTGGAACCATATTAAGGTAAACTTATGTAGAGGGATTGATATCTTACGTATGCCTAGCGCGCAGACGAGATTTTATAATTTCATAGTTTTAAACGGCCTAAGTACCTTAACTCGCTTAAAAAATTACGAGCTATAACAAAATGGGCACACAAATAAAATATAACATCATTAAATTATTTTTCATATTTGCATAATGTATCGAGTGCCCGAGGTTTTAAGAGCTCTCTTCAGTGATGTTGACGATTTAATATCGAATGGATAAAAATATTTTTAAAATCTGCGAGTTGACGCTTTTAAGAACATGTATCCCAATATCGCTCTTCCGCCACAGCCAATATTAACGAGATGAGGAACCTGGTTAGTGACGCTTATTCAATATTGAAGGCGAAAAAATCAATAGCTTCAAATTCGATTGCAGCACGGTTAGTCTACATATATCAGGGGTGGGCAAGGCCGAAGCCGAAAAGAGCCACAAAAAACAACAAAAACAAAAGTTTTNTTCAATATTGAAGGCGAAAAAATCAATAGCTTCAAATTCGATTGAAGCACGGTTAGTCTACATATATCAGGGGTGGGCAAGGCCGAAGCCGAAAAGAGCCACAAAAAACAAAAAAACAAAAGTTTTATATTTGAATAAAATTATTATTCGAAATGAAAAACATTAATTTTATTATTATTCGCATGTACGTAAGATAGACATTAAAAAAAATAAAAAGATCCCTGTGGCCAAATTTTGAAAATCTGCTTTTACGTCAATTAAAGCCGTTCGTAACAGTTCTGTTGAATGTTGATTAGTCAATTGTGAACGGTATTTTGACTTTACGAATTTCATTGTAGAGTACAAATACTCACAGTTATACGTTGTACCAAAAATTTAAAATATACGGCACGAAGCGGTTTTCAACAGCGGATATTTTAAATCAGGTACTTGTTGCCGGAATTCAAGCAATGGCAAAGCTTTATGTTGCATTTCCAGTGCCTTATCTTCTTTTAATTCCCAAAACTTTAACTCTTCTTCGCTTTTATTAAAAAGGAGTATTTCGGATACTGTAAGTAACCTAACTTTAACAAATTATGAGTGCGGATGTTTTTGTTGTTGTGTTATAGTTTCTGAAAGTTGTTCTCAATTTTGAGCTCAAAAAGTTATTGAGATCAATAGTTATCATCATATTATTTATTAACGTGAAAAATGTTTTTAACTAAATTTTAAATTAGTCGATTTTGTGGTCTTTTGCAATGGTATGTACCTAATTTCAGGCATTTAGCTCGATATTTGGGGTAAATTCGCGATATATTTGACGAAGATTTATTTCAGGTGCGCGATTTGGTAAAAATTTAAAATCGCGTTGAGCAACCGCTAAACGACCACCGATTTCTCTAAAATTTTCAGCAACATGTTTTTCTCTTGATGCTTTCAAAGATTTTGATAAAAGACGTAGTTAATATGGAATTTACACACCCAGAAAAAAGTCAGCTAAATATATTTCTCTCAACACATGATTTGGTTAATAAAACCAAATAATGTAACTGTAACCAAATCATGTGTTGAGGAAAACGTATTTAGTTGACGTAACTAAACTCTTTTCTCAGTGCATGATTCAACTTTCCCAGGCGATTAGTTGAACCAAAAGTTGAACGAAAGTAGGCGGCCGACCAACTTCATTGAAAGCGATTAGTTGAAAGGCCGTTTACACCAGGCGATTGTTGCTTTCAACTAAAAATCGCCTCATGTAAATTGCCTATTAGCTTCAAAAATTAAAATAATTTGCGACAAATCAAAAACATTTTTATTCTCTCCTCTTAGTTAATAGGGAATTTACACATCCAGAAAAAAGTCAGCTAAATATATTTCTCTTAACACATGATTTGGTTAATAAAACCAAATAATGTAACTGTAACCAAATCATGTGTTGAGGAAAACATATTTGGTTGACGTAACTAAACTCTTTTTTAAGTGCATGATTCAACTTTCACAGGCGATTAGTTGAACCAAAAGTTGAACGAAAGTAGGCGGCCGACCAACTTCTTTGAAAGCGATTAGTTGAAAGGCCGTTTACACCAGGCGATTGTTGCTTTCAACTAAAAATCGCCTAATGTAAATTCCCTATTAGCTTCAAAAATTAAAATAATTTGCGACAAATCAAAAACATTTTTATTCTCTCCTCTTAGGGACAAATTCATGTTTTGCAAATGTTCCATCATATCGGTAAGTAACACGATTGAGAGAAATAGAGATTGCGCCAATCGCAGTACCGCTAATCCGCTCTTTGTGATTTTGACAGAATCATCTGTGTGCGTGACGTCATCTTGGTTCAATTGTTGATTGTGAGCATACGAAAAAATCAAAGAACAATTTTAATATTTGTGTGTTAATATTTCTGCGTGGATTTAAACAATTATTGAGACATTACAAAGCAAAATGAAGTGTGCCGTGGCAAAGTGTAATAGTGAANTTAATAGGGAATTTACACATCCAGAAAAAAGTCAGCTAAATATATTTCTCTTAACACATGATTTGGTTAATAAAACCAAATAATGTAACTGTAACCAAATCATGTGTTGAGGAAAACATATTTGGTTGACGTAACTAAACTCTTTTTTAAGTGCATGATTCAACTTTCACAGGCGATTAGTTGAACCAAAAGTTGAACGAAAGTAGGCGGCCGACCAACTTCTTTGAAAGCGATTAGTTGAAAGGCCGTTTACACCAGGCGATTGTTGCTTTCAACTAAAAATCGCCTAATGTAAATTCCCTATTAGCTTCAAAAATTAAAATAATTTGCGACAAATCAAAAACATTTTTATTCTCTCCTCTTAGGGACAAATTCATGTTTTGCAAATGTTCCATCATATCGGTAAGTAACACGATTGAGAGAAATAGAGATTGCGCCAATCGCAGTACCGCTAATCCGCTCTTTGTGATTTTGACAGAATCATCTGTGTGCGTGACGTCATCTTGGTTCAATTGTTGATTGTGAGCATACGAAAAAATCAAAGAACAATTTTAATATTTGTGTGTTAATATTTCTGCGTGGATTTAAACAATTATTGAGACATTACAAAGCAAAATGAAGTGTGCCGTGGCAAAGTGTAATAGTGAAAACAAAAGGAAAGCGTGCGATATAAGTTTTTTTTTTCGTTTCCTACGGACGCAAATCTGGCGAAAAAGTGGAAGCAGTTGTGCCGGCGAGGAGATGCATTAAACACCAAATCGAGCCTTGTGCTATGTGTGTGAGCTATGAGCTTCTACTTGGAACTATGTTGGCCTTTCCGTGGTGAATTGTAGTAGGTATATTTCCATGGTGAATGTAGACAGTTGCTGCTTTAGTTTTCTGGTAATGGCATACATATAAAAGCAGTTTCTACAGTAAATAGATACAAGAACTTCACTACCTACTTATTTTTGTTAGTACCTGATTCTGTTTAGTGCTGGTATGAGGTAATGCACCAGTGGATAAGGTCGCCAGGCGCTAATTCCAGCGGCATCTTACCGCGCTGTTACGTAGCTAATACAAAACAGTGGCCAAATTATTGTACATTTAAAAGTTCAGCTTAAATTATGTTTTACTTACATAGAATATTTGTTTGCAAAGAAGCCACACTCATTCATCCTCTCGGAAATGGTACAAAAGTCATCAAATAAAGGCTGTGGAGTTTATGGTGGTTGGCTTCCGTCCACAAATATAAATATCCACCCTGCATGGCTTTTTACAATGGCGAGTCCAAAAATTCACTTTGCTGCACACCTTCCTTTTGGTCTGCATGAAATTGCAAACACTGTTAACACATCCATTTTTCATGTGCTAAAAATCGTACTTACCTAAAGGGGTACATGTCCAAAATTATTGCTACGTGTTCCTCATTAATCAATCTTTGTATATTTATTGATTCCTACAAAATTGGGCCATGTAATATTATAATTAACAAATTTTTCTGCATTGTTTACATATTTTTATATGCGTTTTGGTATTTCTCTCTCGCAATTGCACCAAGATGACGTCACGCAAAAATTACGCTCAAAAATCCCCTCTCATTGGCGCAATCTTGTATTCTATCATTCTTGGGTAAGTAACATTAAGTCAGAAAGCACAACACAATGGAAAAGAATGTCCAGCAAAGAAATATGTACACTGAGAAAAAGGATTAATTTCGACAACTAAAGATATTTAGTTCCCGAATTTTGACAATATTTGGGAACTGTTACCAAGGATTGGGAACTATTACCATGGGTTGGTAAATAAAACTAAATATATTAAAGCTTCTAATATTCATCTAGGTTGTACCAAATCATTAATTTAGTTGAAGGGTTTGGTAAATACTTACAAATATTTTTTTGAAGAATATTTCTACCAATTCCATTCAACTTAACGTATGGTTCATAAAAGGATGTCATTAAGCTCTGCTAATACAGATAAGCTTTCTTTAAACACATGGTTTAGGCATAGTTACCAAATCTTAGTTGAGCCCAGTGTTGCCAGGTCTTCGGCATGAGAAAACGTCCCTCTTGGTGTGATAAACGTCATTTCCTACCCAAAAACGTCTTATTCAAATGAATGTACAAAAAATTGTTCTTATTAAACTTTTATTATATACAAAGGTACATACATATGTACGTAAGGTATATTAAAATGTCATTTTGACAGAGCACATTTAAAATTCATAGTAAACAGGTTTGAGATCGTTAATATAAAAATCATTTTATACATACACTTGTGATCAGCTGATTAATTCATCACCATTTTGATCGATTTGGCTGTTTCTCTTTTGTTTCATTAACGTTTATTTTTTTCCCAAAGCCAAGCACATTTCAAACTTTGCGCAAAAATTATAAAAAATCTGCAATGCTTCAGCTACATTAGATTTTTTTGAGTATGCAGTTTGATAGCCCATTAAATTTCAGGTCAATAATGTGCAAGTTTAAAGAAGCTAAATAATCGCGTTGATTTTTAATATTTTTTTTTCTTGTAGACATTTGGTAAGGGGGTCGGTTGTCGAAAATGCTAAATTACGTTCTGTTAAGAAGGAGCATGGCAATTTTCAGCCTTTTTTGAATTCATGACATTTTCAATGAAGTCTTAAAAAAGTCGCCTACCCTTTTCTGACGTTTTATGCTGCTACAGCTTTTTTGATGCTTTTGCGAGCGAGCGTGTTGCAAGAGATCAGCTCTTCCTGATTTGGCTTTTATGTGCAATTGCAAACATTACAATAAGCCTCGTAACCTCAAGTGTTTACACAACCAGCCTTTGAACACGGGATCCTTAGTCCAAGAATCAAAAAAAAAAAAAATTCGCGTACGCTTGCATCATATTTAAATCATCTGCGTCCAAAGAATAAATATCTTTTGAAGCAGCTGCTGCAAAACACACAGCTTGTAAAGATATATTAAGAAAATAATTCAAAATCAGTTCTACTTACAAGATTTAGTAACAGAGAAAAATTACTGGGAAGTTAAAAAACGTAATTTTTACACAAAAAACGTCCAAACGTCAACAGGATACAAAAAACGTCCAAATGACGTTAAAAACGTCAAACTGGCAACGCTGGTTGAGGCACGATTTTTTTTTGAGCGCGGAACATTTTCATGCTTGTGAGCCACCCCTAAATAATGCTGAGTGCTCTCTGAGCGTTTGTGTGTTTCACATAGCAATGTGAGCAATGCACACAGTCCCACTTAAGCTGATGCCAGATAAAACTTTGTAGCTTTGCGTGACATTTATAACTTTGCCAGCAAAGCGCCAGATGCAAAAGTTATGCCACAATGAACGCAAAGAAAATAATTTTGTACTGCTTTTTTTCTCGTCAAAATTGTTGTGGATTTTATATATTTTGCTTTAAAAATATCAGCAATGTAATTAAATTTTATGTTTCTACATGAAAACTCGAATTTGGACGAAACAAAATAAATATTAAACCGGTTGATTGTCAAAGCGCGCAAAAAGATGGGAGTTGGCCATCTTTTTGCTTCGCGCTGCAGCTTCAACGATCTATGTGGGGTGCTTTGTGCGTTTTATACAATTTATCTTATCTGTCAAAGCGAATCTGTCACGTAAAGCGAAGCAAAAGTACTACACCCAGAAAAAGGTTTAGTTATAATAACCAAGATTTGGTTATAGTGATCAAGTGGCATAGTTGGATATGGCGAAATAAATATATAGTTCACGAAAGTCTGCAATTTACTTAAGACTTCTAGTTGGGACAAATGTATATTTGTTAATAATTACAAAACGACTACCTTGATTGGACAATATTGTTAGTTGAATAAAGTCATTGTTGAGCAAATATAAACAATGCTTTGGTTGATACAAGTTTTCAATTAATTTTGTGAACTTGCTGTAGACTTGAATCAGCTAACCGTTTATTATTGGGAAAAAAGTTTCAGTTTGACACAAATAAAAATTTACTCGGTGTTTGTTGTGTCTACTTTCTTCTTTTATTTGCATATATTAAGCATAAAAAATACGTACATATTTACATAAGTTAGTTACTAAAGTAAATAATACATATGTATATGGTGGTAAGAATTTCCTAAAAAACAACGATGATACAGGAACAGTCGTGCGAAAACCCAGGTCAATGACTGCTTGGCGTATACTGCTTTGCTTTTTCCTTGGCTAAATAGACACTTTCAAGTTATAATTCACATGAATTATCAGCCCTATTCTGCATTTCGATGACGTTCCCGCATTCCGCTCCGCTGGAATCGAACTTAGGTATTCTGCGTTACGATCGAAACGAAAGAAGAAGAGGAAAAGAGAAAACATCTTTCGAAATCAGCTGTTTGCCTAGGAATGTGTGAAATCGAAATAAAACAAAGAAATATTTGGCACCAAACTATAGCAGCATATGAAGTTGAATACGTAGTGAATGTAGCCCTATGGACGGACAACTTCTGAGATACTTCGCCGACCTAAACGGGGTTAGATCGCCGAAAACACAGCCAACGGCGGCAAGAACACACACATCACTTACACCCCACATCACGACACGTCTCCCGAACCACATGAA
>NW_016174350.1:8628-11010 GCF_001687245.7 Rhagoletis zephyria
AACTAAATATCTTTAGTTGTCGAAACTAATCCTTTTTCTCAATGTATGTGGCATCAGCCAAGGCGAATTTATACAAGGTGGTGTTGATGGCGAATTAAATTTTTGCCGCGGTACTACTGAATGTCAAAACGATGTGTTTGTTGTAAACAAGGCGAATTCATTTTACAACAGACACATCATTTTGACATTAAGACGTACCTCGGCGAAAATCTAAATTTGCCATCAACACCACCTTGTATAAATTCGCCTTGGCATCAGCTTTATTGAATCGTTTGAATGCGCTAGTATGCCGACCATTGCATAAAAACGATTCAATGAATGAGACTGTGTGCGTGGAAATCATTGCTCCGCTACCCAGTGCACGGACTTTACCACTTTATTGGTAGATCTACCAACTTTTTAGCTGTTTTTATTTTCTACCATTTCTACCAATAAAGGCTAAAAATCTACCAATATTTTCCCGAAAGAAAGCAAAGAGATTTAAATGAACACAGTGTATACATATTATATCATGAAACATACCTAAAATAAACATGAGGAGTTAACTTTGACCATAACCAACTGTTTATGGAAATATTTTTCGTTTGCAATACGTTTTTTGTGGGAGACTGCCAAAGGAATGGTGTGCAAACTTAAATCACTTCAAAACTAATTTTAATCAAAAAATTTTGAAGTGTAGAGTAATTGTTTGTTTTATTGTAAAACAGGGCCAGAATCAAGACATCCGGGATCGAATCAAATTCGAATCGGAATTTTCTTTACAGCTTTTGGCAGCGAATTCGCTTTTTCAGTTCAAAATGTATTTGAGAGAAAACAGCTGTCATTTTGTTTCATTCGATTCGAATCGTGTTTCATTCGATCACGGATGCCATGATTTGGGCCCACTTTTATGTACTACATATTTATACCTTTTTTGTTGAATATTTTATTGTTTTATAAAGAAATACAATTTATTCCAAGGCGAATTCATATAATAAGGTGACAGCAAAAGTTCAAAAACAAAAATTCCACTAACAAATTATACCCATAATGACAATAAGAATTACAACAAATACATAACTTTGACATTAAAAATCCCAGCTGCTTTGGTAACACCATTTTGAATTAGCTTTCATTTATCCTAAATCAGTAAAAACTATATAATAATGTTTCTTTTATCTACCAACTTCTACCAATTTTGGTACCAATATTAATTTTTTGACGTCCGTGCACTGCTGCTACCACTGTTCAGGCCCGTCCACATACAACTTTGGCGTTGCGTTGGCGCTGGCGTCGCTTTGACAGCAGCGCGAGTAACGCCCGTACTTGCTACAAAGAACGCTTAGCAGAGAATACTTTGGTCACTAAATTAACATACTAGCGGCAGATAAATCAAAATTTTATATCAATAATTGCATTAAAAACTATATTTCTTGTCCGCATTTGATTAAAAAGGAAAATTAAATCACATAATTTTGATTATTTGGAACAGCTGACGAACGACGCGCGCGAAAAGTTGCGATTTGGCCATCTTTCTGCGTTATGTTGGCGTTGGCGTTGCCCAACTTTGGTTATGTGGAGACTTGCATATAAATGCATGTATTCATAGTCAGCTGTCGAACAGACGCCAACGCCAACGCAACGCCAAAGTTGTATGTAAACGGGCCTTTCGTATATGGTTGAAACACGCGTGTGGTCACAGAGCATGATTCAATAATACAAGGTTCGATAAACTGACAGTTGTCTCTCTCGCACCGCTCCCTTAGCAGTGGCAAAGTGTTGCTTCTTTGCAAATTTACTTGGAAAAAGTATTGCTTTGCTGTGAAATAGAAGTTTAAGCTTTTGTGCAATATGTTTATTTGTATATGCATATGAAGCACATTTAACTGATGAAAACATAAACTGTTTTTAAATTGGATGTTTACATAAATCTCATAGTAGGCTTGTTCTAATTTTGAGTCTTTTTGCAGTTTTTATGCGGCTAAATAACACAAAAATTGCGTAATTCACGTAGATATATTAACATTTCGTTCAATATTTCGCTTAAAATGCCAGATTTCCTGCAAATACATTAGAATTTACAGAAGGAATTTCACTGCTATTTGCCTACTTTGGGTACTTTTCTACACCATTTTCGCAGCAATGGATTTCATTCCTCCCCTTTCCCATCCTTCGTAAATGCAACCTTTTGAAAGGGAGTGTCAAACCGCGGCCAGAGAACGTTTATAACTGAGAAGGCGCATTTTCTGTGTGAACTAATTTCTGCCCGAAATTTTTGGGTGCAGTCGGCCAAATATACCACACGTCGACGAGTGCACCACTCGACCGACGGTGTCGGTAGAGNCGAAATTTTTGGGTGCAGTCGGCCAAATATACCACACGTCGACGAGTGCACCACTCGAC
>NW_016174353.1:0-11006 GCF_001687245.7 Rhagoletis zephyria
GCCGTAGGGGAAAAATGATTAGATAAAAATATTACGTTTTGTAAAATGAGAAGTGAAGAACAAAATTTTTGAATTTAATTACGCAAAATATCAGGCGAAAATACCAGTCAATTAAAATAATAAATGCAAAAAATTTTTGAGGTTGTGGTGTTTTAAAGAAAATTAAAAAAATATTTCTTTTGCACGCATTTACCAAATTTGTGTAAGCCTTTTTTCTATTTGCACAGGCGGAGAAGAAAAACATCTATGTATGTACTTATGTATCTGGCTATCTGCACCTGGTCTATGTGTTTATGAGGACTTTAGAATAAAATCATCTGTTAAACGGTTGTAAAGTATAAACTAATACATCAGTGAGATTCTACAAAAATCCTATGAATGAAAAACAGATGCGTATAGAAATGGTTATTGCGATGCTTGGATAGGGATTTCCGCAGACCTTTGCATAATTGGATGTCTTAGTTGCCGAAAAAGTGGTCTCTCAGAATTTTTAAGTGCTACCTTTGGAGTGCCGTGCATTCGCATATGAAGTGCTAAATGACCTCTTCTCCATCTCCAAACTTTCTTCACGAATATCTGAGTGGGGCTTCAAACTAGAACACTTTCCCCCGCACTCACCCCGTGACCCAGCGGAGATTTACTATACACTGTCAAAGATATTGTAGGTATCCTCGACATATTTGTACACATATCAGGTAGATNTGAGGCCCCATAACAGCAGCGATAGAACTCTACTCTTTGGGGTACCTCGAATAACCAGTTTTCTTACTTGAGCGATTTCCAATGAGCCATTAATGCTGCCAACGCCAGAGTTGAAATGGCACCGCTCATTTTAGTCCAAGCCAATCGTGTATAGAGTCATTGAACTGACAGGCTCAATTTCAAGTCCGTCTCTTCTGGCTGATGTAAGCTTTAATGTTCCGTCACGCGTATCAAGACACTTTTGTCCCATATTTCTGAAAGCTTGTAAAACCAATTTTGAATTGCGCGACCCACTCCGTTGCTTATGCCAGGATTTTAACTCTCATTCCAGCACGTTTGATATATCAGATCCGCTTTTCAGCATTAAGAAAGCGATACTCTCCTCTCTCAATAAGTGAATTATTGACATAAATACATAAAATCAGCTGATGAATTTAGTTCTGTAGCTGAACAGTTTTAGATCTCGACACTTAACAAACTCCTGCCTATCGTGACTCGGCACAAAAATTTAAAATATTGGTTCCGTACGTCATGCGGACTGCGCCCCTCGTGCGGATGGGCGGGAATGGAGGGTAAAAACCGTTGGGATATTATTATTATTATTATTATTATGAAGGCGTTGTTGAGCTGGAGAAGTTTTGCCTATTATTTATGACAAGCACGGGTTGGCGCCAAAGAAGTGCAGCTAAGGAGTTGGAAGGAATTAAGTGTCTGGTTCGCAAAAACACCTAGGACGAGGACTATAAGATTGGTTTGCATGCAGCTGAAGCTACAGGGATTATAGAGTCAATCCCTAGATGATGAAGAGGAATCATCTCAAAATTTTATATTAGAATGTTCAGCCTTTGCGTGGTTAAGATGGAAATCAGCCGCATTCGAAATTTCGTAATCGGATCGTGCGATTCGCCGACTAAAATAATGGTCTCCGTTCAGTTTTTCGTGATACCATAAAGGACACTCTCTTAATTGTCCTAGTATGTCCCTTGCCTAGGCCAACTACTCCTACCTAACCTAACTTTAGGTTTGGCGTTATCAAGACCTCAACTGAAATATCCGGGGCATGCATAGCTTGGAAATCTAGTTACAGCTAGGCTCATTTTTGAGCCTCTCATTTGCTGTAAAACTCGGATCTTACTCAGTCCACAGCACGCACATTGCTCTAATAAAATCGTTTCCGCATCAAATTCCTTGCATATTAATGCAGTAAGAAAACAGATTTTTGAAGTTTTTAGAATGAAAGGGTAATAATAAAAATCAAATATTCTCTTTAAATTTGATTCAATTAGTCTACGGAAATTCACGTATGCAATCGAAAACTTGCTAAATCCAGGAAAAAAATCTTAGATATGTATTTTAGTAATATAAAAAACTAAAATTTAAAATAAACGCAGAAAATTTTCAACTAAACTTAATCAATAAAAAATTTAATAGAAAATTCAATTTAAACTTTAATTACTCGCGCAGGTGTTAAAATAGTTTGGAAAAAATGCTTAAAAATTTGCAAAAAACTGCCACAATTTTACACTTAAAAGAGCACTCTCGCCAACAGCCGGTCATTTAAAGTGAATTAATTGAAAGCATTTTAATTTAATTGCACTTTAAATGAGTTAATTTCACTTTGAGCGAGCGCACTGACAGAGATGAGTACGCGTACATACGCGCAAAGAAGGTTAAAAAGCAAAACAACAAAAAAACATGCAATAACAAAAAAATGCACTAGGAAACAACAAAACTGCAATGAAAGCACAAAAACAAAAAAGTGTAATAAAAGCAAAAGCAACCGCCCGCAGTGAACTACTGACCGCAGCGTAGTGCAAACGGTCAACGGAGCGTATGAGTGACCGCTGACAGGCAAGTAAATAAGCGAGTGGCAGCAAATAAACTGAGTTGGCTCAATATACACACGCACAAACAAGCAGCATTAGGGCTAGAATGCATATGAAATTAGTTGAAGCTGTGTAAAAGTATAAAGCGGCAGGCCACTACGCCATGCTAGCGTGCCCGAAAGTATGCAATGAAATTTTATATAATATTTATACAAAATCGCTGTAATGCAATACGCACTAAATTAAAATAGAGTTTCTGGAAAAATAGTTGCTAAAATTTAATGTAATTTTGGTAGTTTTTGTTTTATTTTTTGGTAGTTTTTGAAACAATATTTATACAAAATTGCTGCAATGTAACGCGCAAAATTAAAAAAAAAACGCTTTAAGGGCAAAATAGTTGATAAAATTTAACGCGGTTTGAGAAGTTTGTTATTTTTTGATATTTGAAAAATTATATCTATATTTTTTATCGAAACTTTTTTGCTTCCACTGACTTGACACAAATGCACGGAAATGTCTGAAATATTCGACTTAATTCTTATTTTTGTTTTACTTTACTTTTATTGCAAAAATATTTTTCACCACTGCGCAAAAACAAATATGGTGGCGTTACGCTTGGACTGCCGCATGACGACTGCCGCACCGTTTGCGATTTAATGTTTTCTTAAGCGTGGCATGTCAGCAAAGCGTTTAGAAAGGGGAGGAGCGCGCGCGCCTTGCGAGACTTTAAAGAAATCAAGCGGGCATGAAAGGCGCGAAACTTGGCTATTGGCCACTGTAACAGCTCAGTGGGGCGAGTAGCTACATAAGTCGTAGACACTTTGGCAAGCGCGCAGACTGGTGGCGTATTGTTGTAACCAAAACACAAATACAATATATATTTACACATTTACAAATATGCATGCAATTGAGTATGTCTGTGCAGCCAACAGCCAGGCAAGCAGCCAAAAGTGCCGCATAAAAGCCGTCTGCTATGTACTTTATATGGCTACTCGGCGAAAATTGCAAACACTCATACGCTCTGTAGTACTTAACACACTGGATGCACAAACAATAAAAAAAATGTATGTATGTATGTATTTTTCCTACTCTCTCGCTTCTGTGCACAAAATTTTTGGCGGCGTCTACTGCGACGACGTCCATGCAAATTGGCATTCGACATGAAAATATGGTAATATTACATACAACTTGTATTTATTACCACGCGTCAAGTGTTTTTTGTTTTGTTTCTTGTTTTTTTTATTGTTATTGTTATTGCTGTTATTTTATTTGTTCATACAGCGGCTATGCGGTCATAGCATATGCCTGCTTTGCCCGCCCCCTGCGCTATCACTCAACAAAGTATTTTGTTGTGGGCAGCTCTAAACGATAAATTTTCACACAAAAACTTCAAAGTGATGGCTGTGTGTTTGCCATTACTGTTATTTGGCTAGGAATGTGTGTACATAGTTATGGTTTTGATATCGTTGTATTTGTTTATTGTTGTTTTGTTTGGGTTTTCTTTGTTGTTGCTTGTGGCGTGATAGGGCTTTACTTTCACTTCGTTTTTGGTTTCACTTTCATTCATTTGCCATCGTTTCCACTACTCAGCGTCGATAAAAGCAGTCAAAAGAAGGCACGACTTTTGCCAGACCTTTTGCACCTCCTTCGGTTATTGTTACATACAACTAGCGAGTTTGTGCCTTCTTTGAAACTTCGTAAAAGTTTACACAGCAGTATTGAAATAAATAGGTGCTAGAGAGTATTTGTATACGGGAATTTTAATGCCGGCGTGCATTGGTATGTGCGTATAAGTACTTATGAACACACACAGTTGGAAAAATGATGAGAGCTTCAAAATAATGCCTTCAGGCATTCTCAATAGGAGATATGAACATTAGTAAAGAATCGAGCTCCGAAGGTCTATCGCTTCAAATGATCAAAGGTATATTTATTGCTTTTGCTGCTGACTGGGTATGCGTGTAGATGTTAAATGTAGGAAACAAATTTTAACATCAGATTTCCTAAACCTTAACCCCTACGTCGATGCTACTATAGTCGAAGATATAACACATAAAGTTCTGATTACCCTATGAAGACGTCTTAACCGGCTCCATTCGGGACCAAAATTGATGTGGTATCTTTGACTATGCATCGAGTATCGATTTTGGGTATTAAATGAAAAAAAAAAAATGTTTTTAATCTTTTGAGTCTCTATAGGGGAATCTGTACTTTGAACCCTTGCGACACGCCTTTACCGCCTTTAATCGGTACCAAAATTTTTATGTGATATCTGTGAACCTGGTATTACTGATTGAAGGGGTGAGACTGAAAAAATCGTTTATTGATTTTTGGGCACCACCCTAATGTAGATATATGTACATTAGACCGTACCACCTTACAAGCAAAGAAATAAGGCAAAATGTCGCCGTACACCGTTGAGGCTAATGTACTTTTGCAAGGCAATTCCGATTGTGTTTTGTTATTTTTTTCGGCCGAACTTAGGAGTTGCCTATTTACATTTTACGGTACCAGCTACATTTGGCGATACATTTTTTTTAATACTTCTCCTGGAATAATCAAAATACATACTTCGTTAGCTAAAAAAAATATTTATTAAATAAATATGTACATATACAAAGTAATAACCATATTTCACAACATTTTGTTAGATCTAAATGCAGAAATTTGTTTATTATATTATTTATTATATGATAATAGTTGTTACTGATAGGTATTTGATATACATAGATATAAGTGTGAGAAATTTTTTTGATTTTTTTTTAAATCACAATGTCTCAAACGTTGCGGAAAGAAAATCAAAAATTACAGTTCATTGATGATATTAACACTAAAATATAATTAATCGACTATCGATTCACAGCAACAAAGTCATCATCAGACACACAGCAACAACTTCATTACCAGACTCGCTTAAATGTATCCTTTTTGCTGTAAAATTGAAGATGTATGAAAACTAAAATATAATTGCTATTTTCGTCAAATATTTACAAGATAATTATGAAACCCGTTCATTTCTGTGCGCTTTACAACTCTAGTACATGTGAAAATGAAAATCAAAATAACTTCTTCCAAATAACCGATGCTAGATCGGAGATTTAATTTATTAGGTATCTTTTTAATAGCTTTTTGCGAAAAGTTACTTTGCATTACTTACTTACTACGTAACAAGAATTTTAGAAAATACTGCTGATTTTGGTTAAATAAATCATTGATTTGAAAGAAATTTTTATTTGTTTTGGAGATAAAACTAATTTGTTGAAAGTGAAAAAGTGAAAATGAAGTAAAATGAAGTGACGAAGTGAAGGCTTCTAAAGTGAAGTGAATAACTTCAATTGAAGTGACAGCGGCAGCACTGTTACCGCCTCGTATAAATTCGCCTTGAATTGTAGCACATTTTTCTGCGTTGCCATAAGTCACGATATATAAGAATATCCACATATTTACTAGTCAACAAATTTGTCATGCAAGTAATTTTTTGTGAAACGGAACAGTTATGCTACTGCAGAAAAAATTTTGGTTGCTAGATCCTGCACCTGATTTTTTTAAATTTCTGGAAACCGATTGAAACCTGTGTTTGAAACGGTTTCGGTTTCGTTACTTTTCAGGACAAGATAACGGTTATGGTTCCGAAAAAATGGTCTCTTTGAGAAAAAACATCGACATACGATATTTTAAGATGAGACTGTAAATGCAGAAGATATGACGAAAAATATAAAAACGTTCGGAGGAAATTCTTGTTGTTGGTTTTTTCCGGCGCATTCTAATGTATGTATTAGTAATTTCCATTGGCTAAGAAACTTTGCTCACTTTAAAGCTATTTGTAAATCTGGAAGGAAAAGCACGATGCANATATATATTAATATATGTATATGTACAACAAAAATGGAAGGGAGGGGATGATGGGGTCATTGGGCACGATTAAAATTAAAGCTATGATTAAAATTAGGATTAAGTTTAAGATTACGGTTAAGACTAAGATTACGATTAAGATAAAGACTAAGATTAAAAATTAGTATAAGATTAGGATTAAGACTAAAACTAAGACTAAGGTTAAGATTTAAATTAAGGTTAAGATGAAGATTAAGATTGAAATGAAGATTAATGCGTCAGTTGCGTTGCTAGTTGCCAAAACGATATTTCAGATGGCAACTGGAAACTTTCAACTGACAACTGCGTTGCTACAAAGTGTGTATACAGGCGACTAGATTTCTGTGGTTGCTGTGAATGTTTTTGGAGCGTATTTAGGAGCGAAATTTGAAAAGTATGCCATATATTTTACTTTTTAATAATTTGAAAGATATTAACATTTTGCAATGCAGTTTGGTTTTACAGAATATTTTGAAAATAACAAAACAATAACTTGAAATTTTAGTTCCAGTGTAGTACGCCCTTTGGCGAAACAAAAGCGAACACTGATTGCAAATGTTTTCCTTTATAAACTGAAGCAGCTCCTTTAAAACCACCCACACACCAAGTTTTCCAAATTGAAGTCATTGCTGTGGCACTTCCTTCTGCGAAAAATCGAAGAGGTGCGCGAACTTTTATGAGTGGAGGTATTGAAGTTGGATGAAGAGGTTCATCTGTTTGTTAATCAATTATACTACAGCTCCTTTTGGAAGACCTCAATATGCTTTGCAAATGAACACAAAACGATAGTAACGATACTTCTCTTCCTCTTAAACAAATAATTGTGATGAACTTATCTTTATTGCTGTCTTTTCCTTAAAACTCTTTATTTTAATAATTTAATTTTACTCGCACAGCTTGCTTACAGCCCTTTGTTGGTTGTCGCACTGTCAAATTTCGATTATCGATAACTCTACAGCAACTGAGGATAGTTGCTATTCGTAATACAAATTTTCTTTCCAGTTGCGTTGCCAGCTGCCAACCGAACCGTGGTTGCGCTGCAATCCGTAATCGACCCATAAGATTTAGATTAATACTAAGATTCAGATTAAGATAAGGATTAAAATTAAGATTAAGATTAAGATTATGAATGAGATTAAGACTAAGACAAAGAGTAATATTAGCATTAAAAGTAAGATTAAGATTAAGATTAATATTACGATTACGATTAAGATTAAGAATAAGAAAAAGATTAATATTAAGATAAAGAGTAGATTAACATTAAAAGTAAGATTAATATTACGATTCAGATTAATATTTATAATAAGATTATGATTAAGATTAGGATTAAGTTCGGTTCGTTTAAAGAAGCTCCGTTCAAGTGCAACAAATTTGCCATATCGGAAAAATGCTGACTTATTCCCTTTGGTAATTAACCGATTCAATTGTTCATTATTATGCAGAAAAGTACTCATATAAATAAAATGGTCAGCGATACGGGTAGTAGAAAGAAGTTTCACTTCAGTCGCGCGTGGGATTCACACAGACAGAACTTTTTTATTAAAGAAATAACAAACTTTTAATATATTCACCCCCATAGAAAATGCAAACTTAGCTATCGCAGAAAATAAAAATTGCATTTACTCTATAAAAATCGTAGCGGTAGCGCTGCGTTAATGTAAATATTCTAATCCAATGAGTAAGTTAGTTTCATTTCTTTGTTCCACGTATGAAAGGGCGTAGAAATATCAACGCGCGCCTTCCTTCTAAACATTGTAACGTTGATAGCTTTATCAAGTAATATCATCAAAATTTTCCACAGCACTCTAACACTCTCACTTTCATTATTTGAGTCATTCTTCAATTATTTCTTTTCTTTCCATTGGCTAATCGCTAGTGTATAGGTATAGTTTGCGAATTGTTCTTTCAACTATGGTTCAATTCTCGTAATTCGTTATTGCTTAGGATTGCAATGTAATGGTAATTGTTATTCGTTTTTTTTTTGTATCACTGTAGTCTACATAAGTAAGTGCTTGTAGTTCTGATTGTGTTTCTTGGCAAGTGTTGGTCATACACTGGCTGACGGGTTAATAAACATACAAACTTATGAAAAAGTAAAACTGGCGATACATTTTGTAATAATATTACAATTAAGAAGATAAATTTACTTTTCTCAAATAGTATATAATTTTTATTGGTATCAGTTTTAGATGCCTTTGTATTTTTATGTGGGGATATTTTGTTCTAGAACTATAATGATTTCTTGTTACTATTTAACTCTGCATATAAAAACAAAGAAATATATATTTGAAAGAATGCTGCTGCTGCTAGTAAGTCTGTTGAATTGTGAAAACTAACAGAGGTACTAAACATTACGAATTTATGTATGTATGCATATATATGTAAGCATAGAATAGTGTAAGCGAATCTGGCAACACCGCCTAGCAACGTCAATGTTTGAAATAACGTCAGTATCAAAAGGGGGAGTGTTCGATGTGATTTGGCGGTGTACGGACGTTCGCGTCATCTATTAATTTCAACCAGTATTTCTTTTAATATAATTTTGTTAATATAATATATACTTTGTAATCTTAAAATGCGCTAATTAAACCTAAACATAAAAACCATCCTGACGGGTTATGTAATTATTATCGAAAAGCCAAAAGAGCGCTTTTTAGTTCAGAAGAGGGACAGAAATTCGCGTCTGTTAATGTTAAAACAAGCGAAGAGCAAGTGTTGTGAAATACAAACGCGTTAAGTAAATTGTGCTAATTAAAAGTTGCACATACATACGTATATGTACATGTTGCAACATAACCTTAGTTGTGCCTACATACATGGGAGCCCCAAAAGTATATGGCTACATGTGAAGTTAAATGAACGTTTTATTTGAATTTCAACCCCAAATCACTAAGAGCGAAGTTCTACTCGAGTGTCTCGAGTGCGAACGAAAAGAGCATACATACGATATATTTATGAATGTATGTGTGCATACGAAAGAACAACGCAAAATAAAGTGGCAACAAAGTGGTACTACTGTTTGTTGCACGAGTGACAACGATTGTGCGAACGAAAGGAGCATATATGCGATCATAATATGATGTTGGTGTATGTATGTCTCAAACGAGCAGCATAAATATAAATTGTCAGCGAAGTGGTACTACTGTGTTTGCTACGAGAAACAACGATTGTGCGAACGAAAGGAGCATATATGCGATCATAATATGATGTTGGTGTATGTATGTCTCAAACGAGCAGCATAAATATAAATTGTCAGCGAAGTGGTACTACTGTGTTTGCTACGAGAAACAACGATTGTGCGAACGAAAGGAGCATATATGCGATCATAATATGATGTTGGTGTATGTATGTCTCAAACGAGCAGCATAAATATAAATTGTCAGCGAAGTGGTACTACTGTGTTTGCTACGAGAAACAACGATTGTGCGAACGAAAGGAGCATATATGCGATCATAATATGATGTTGGTGTATGTATGTCTCAAACGAGCAGCATAAATATAAATTGTCAGCGAAGTGGTACTACTGTGTTTGCTACGAGAAACAACGATTGTGCGAACGAAAGGAGCATGCATGCGATCATATGTTGGTGTATGTATGTCCCAAACGAGCAGCATAAATATAAATTGTCAGCGAAGTGGTACTACTGTGTTTGCTACGAGAAACAACGATTGTGCGAACGAAAGGAGCATGCATGCGATCATATGTTGGTGTATGTATGTCCCAAACGAGCAGCATAAATATAAATTGTCAGCGAAGTGGTACTACTGTGTTTGCTACGAGAAACAACGATTGTGCGAACGAAAGGAGCATGCATGCGATCATATGTTGGTGTATGTATGTCCCAAACGAGCAGCATAAATATAAATTGTCAGCGAAGTGGTACTACTGTGTTTGCTACGAGAAACAACGATTGTGCGAACGAAAGGAGCATGCATGCGATCATATGTTGGTGTATGTATGTCCCAAACGAGCAGCATAAATATAAATTACAAGCGGAGTGGTACTACTGTTTGTGCTACGAATAAAGGCCACCGGTAGAGACGCAACGAGTGAGAAGAATTTCACATATAGTGGCATCAAATAACGAAATACAACGAAGTGTTAACGACAATAACACAAAAATACAGCAGTGAGAACGAGAAGAGCGTATGAACAAGAAAAAAAAGAGTGTCCGTTGTGAACGGCACAAGTTGCAAAGTGAGATGAATTGAAGTTTAAGAATTTTCCAATAAGAATTGCATAACGTAAACAAAAACAAAGAGATGTTCTGATTTAAAAGTAAAAAACAGGAAATGTTAGTGAAGCTCACATTGTTGAGTGTAAGGCAGTTAAAAGATATTTTACGTGAGAAAAATTCACGTACCACCGGCACAAAAAGTGAACTAATCCAACGTCTATCTGAAGTATTAAAATCGAACGAAGTCGAAATGCCGGAAAATCAGAATACCGCTGACGAGGCTGCAGCGGCGGACGCAAGTGTGTCACTTCAGGATCAGATAAATGAATTNTAACGTAAACAAAAACAAAGAGATGTTCTGATTTAAAAGTAAAAAACAGGAAATGTTAGTGAAGCTCACATTGTTGAGTGTAAGGCAGTTAAAAGATAT
>NW_016174354.1:0-11005 GCF_001687245.7 Rhagoletis zephyria
AGCTTAAAAAGACCAACTGGTCCCCAACTGGGCCGAAGGTAAGTAGTTTAGGACTAGCCCAAACTTGTTCCCATTTGGTTCCCGGACTGGTCCCCGACTGGATACCAACTGGTCCCACGAACTAGTTACCAACTGGTCCCAAAGTGGTTACCAACTGGCCACCTATACCTCAAGTGATCCACAAGTCACTTCACTTACAAAGCATTCGATTTAGTTGACAATAGTCACATGCATTTACATATGTATGTACATACAATCGAGCACCAATTAATTTTATTTAAAGAAATGGCGTGTCGTCTATTTCCGGTGTAGCAAACGTAGCACATAGGGCGACATCTAGATGTCATCTACCTCGCCCTATTCACTATGCTTTTTTATAGGAGCTTTTCAAAGCTTTGCTTTGGTGTCGGACACACAACATTGAAAGTTTCTGGATCCACAACATTGAAAGTTTCTGGAACACAACATTGCAAGTTGATAAAAGCGTTGTAAAAAATAGCGAAATTTTTCAAAAAAAATACCAAAAAGTTGCAAATAATTTAAAAAAATATCCGGAAAAAATTTTCCCGAAGTGCCTCATAAAAATTTCAAGCTTTCGCAAAAAAATCCCAAAAAATCCTGAACAGTTCGAGAAAATCTGGGAAAGTCTCAAAAAATCACGAATCAATTCATTTTATTACACTGTGAGGCAGTAATTTTTAGAACTACATATTTCAAAAAATAAATAAATTTATTGCCGTATGTAGGTCTCACTGAAAAATGTAAAAAGACAACGCACCGGGGGCTGAGACTGGTAGAAAGTCCAAGTTTTGAAATGCCTAGAAATAGATAATTAACCTCTCCTTGGTATTAGTGCATCTTAGACTTTTTCTGGTGAAAAATTCCACCAGTAGTACTCAAAGGGCACTTGATTTTAGCGGTGAATGATTTTTTTTTTTTCTTCATTTTTTAATGCCAATTTCAATAGTTTACAAGGGTTGCCCCACACCGGGCTTTGAGAACATGTATGGGATTTATAGCATTTTTCAATTACTATATGGAGAGTGTAACTACTTTGGATAAGGAAGCAAGCCCCAGCGCTGGAATCTGTTATCCTTGCGCTTATCTTTTATAGGCTGGACGGCCTCGCATAAGGCAGATCCCCATTTAAGCTGTGGCAAAAGGTATTAATTGACATTCGATTTGTCTAGGAATAAAGGAGTACAAAAAAGGCATAAGGTGGCGAATTTTCTCGCTTCTCTGCTAAATGGTAGTAAACCCAACAACGTCGTAACAAGCCACAAAATTCAATGATATGTTTTTATTGCATTATCCACCGCCGCATAATTAAAACTGTGAAACAAATGCAATTCGCTTTTACGAGCAATAAAGTCACACAATGGACATTAAACTACTTATGTAAGTATGTAAGTTACCTTAATCTCTTACAAATTGTATAGCCGCATTAAATGGGTAAATTATATTTAAGTAGATATGTATGTATATGTATACATAGGGATATACATAAGTTATATACTAACATGTGTATTTAAATGTTCAATAAAATAAAAGCGAAATCTACCCGCAAATTCAAATAACTATTTGTGTCAGTTTTAATAATGTTATGCTTACATATTTATTTCTGTGTTTTTTTTTACGCAGAGACTACCTTAATTTCGTTGAATCCATATGTATTTATGTACATTCAGCTCTTGCTTTTCCTGCTACGCTTTCGTTTCAGTTTTTCACCTTTACAAAAAACCGCTATTCGACCGCAGAAACCTTACGTTTTAATTTATGGAAATTTAATTGCTTAAATTAAATTGTTGCCAATAATGAAATTTTTTTTTTTAATTTTAATTTATTGTCACATGGCAAATGACTGTGTGCTCGAAGTATGATAAATATACGTTGGTGATTATCAGGTGTGGAAGTTGGTATTTTTTATTCACATACATACATACATACATACATACATATGTATGCATTTTACAAATTGCTATTGGCATTCAAGTGTTCCACTCGGCATATGTTTTAATGCAACACTTAAATTTTTTCAACGAAATGCACTTGTATTTCAAGTTCTGAATTGCACCAATTATATACATACATACACACGAGTAATATTCATATTCAGAAAATATGTTTTTAAAAGCGAATATTTAGGGCCTAGTGTCGTTCGAATGGTGGGTATATCTGTAGGGGTAGCATTTTGGAGTTTGAGCAGCGGGAGTTAGCTACACTTTTATATGCCAGAACAACATCATTGGCCAATAATTTCCAATATCACTTTCCGTATAAAGAAGCTTCAGGCAGATATTCTTAGGAAGATACCAGGTTTGGAAAGTTCCAAGTGATAATCCCATACTGCGAAGATTCGGATAACAGGAAGCTCTCCTGTCCTTTATCCCAGATGCGTACATTGATACATGGACGGTTCAAGGATGAATGAAATAGCCAGAAAAGGTATCTATGGAACCGGCACTAAACTCTCATATTGCACCTGCTTCAAATTAAACATCGAAACCGCGAAGTCAGCGAGGTTGTTGTCAAGTTGGTGCGAGAAAGATCCTTAACTGCCTTCTTAAAACCGGGACAATTTACTGGTCTTAATTGGTCATTTTTGAGAATTACCGAGTGGGTACACTTTAAACGCAGTAAGCACCGGAAAGCAGTGGGGACCATAGACAGGCCAAGCTCTTTGGCTACCATTTCAATAGAGCGTATTTTCAGCAATTAAAAAGGCTACTATCCGGGTGCCTAACAGACCACAACCAACTTCGATTCCTTATGCATTAAATAGCGCACAATAGACCTACCGTTCGCAGTGCTATGACCAACTATCTATATGCACCAAATAGATGTTATCGGATAGTCGGAATTCCAGCTCCGCCTTCCGAGCACATTCTTTGTGACGGTCTAGTCTTAGCTAGACAAAGATTAAACTTGCTTCAAAACTCCCTTGGTCAAAGCCTTAGAAATAAGAAATTCGATTAACAACGCCGCTTAAATAATAATTAGGGAAGCCGAGCGTGTATTGGGCATAATGGGCTAGAGACTATCTTAAGAGACACATAAGTCCTTTCAGGTCGAAATGTATCTGGTTCTGACATACCCGTTCATGTAACTAAATATGTATCTATCTAACTCTTATAACTATGTCCGTCTAAGACAGGTCGTGCCGTTGAGATATATTCCTGATTCCGTAAATGTAAAATTTTTTTACAGAACCGCATTCATTTAATAACTCCTCATCATCTCAGGTTCCTCGCATTCACGTCTTTCTGCTTCTCGTTTAATAGACGTCTCTGTTCCCTTCTCATCTCCTAATATCCCAACAACTGTCGCTTGCGTAGCTATTGGCTGAGCCTTTTTATGTTGCATATTTTTCTGCGGCGGCAAAACACGGCACTCTTCGTCACAGCAGTTGTTTCCGCGTTGGCGCTAATATCTATCCACCTCTTCCGCAGCGGCACGAAGGGATTGTGAGTTGAACTCTCACTGCTCATCTATATCCGGTCGATAAAGAGATTCTTGTTTAAGCAGGATTGAGAGTTGATTTCGAAATTTCTCGGCTGCGGCTTTACGACGTGTCTGACGCACATTATTCATTGTGCATGACCAACTTGGCTCTTCATTCGTTGATCAGCTGTCGGCTTTTTGAATGTTTCGATGCTGGTATATGGGATTACTAATTACCATGTTTCGTGCCGCTGCAAAGTCGATAGCCTCTCTGCGATGTCGAAGGTGTTGTCATAAATGCTTCATTTTCCGATTGTTGAACCAAGTCGACCACCTCCGTCGGGGCGTACGAACAAATGGGGCTTAAGTTGTTGAATTTAGCTTTGCTGCGGATATATGCGATTCGTTCACTGTTGGTAGTGACCTTGTAGACGAGATGTCGAAGTCTCCGCCCAACCATCATCTCACACCAAATTTGTGCAGCGTCTCATGGCAGTTTAATTAGACCTATGCATTGATGTCCTTCCAAATATCATTCTCGCAATTGGTGATGGCCCAAACCTCCTCACATTGCTCTAGTGTACTAGATACTTAAGGAAAATTAATCAATCGTAAATGCTCAACGCATGAAGTCCCTATTTTACCTAAAGGAGCAAGACATTTATAATCTGGATTAGCGCATCTCATAATCTAGATTTTGTTAGGAGCTTAACAACTTTTTTGCTGTTTTTAGGAGAACGATGATAACTGTGAGCTCCATGAGCTCCATTACCATTGAGTCTAAGTGCTTAAGTCCCACAAGGGGCGACTTCATTTCAACGATCCCACTTTTTAACTGAACCTTAAAGAAATATTTGATTTGTTTCTAGTTTGAAGTGTATTCCATATTTGATTTTGTTAAATTAACTGTGAATACCAATGTCAGCGTTTTCATTTGTTAATTTAATTTCAAATATCGATCTACAATTTGGCTTATATATGTACATGTATATAAAACTTTGAAAATCCATTCTGTTGTAATCACACATCCATTTGTATTTGTGCATACATATATATGTACATACGTATGGATATATGCACATACATATGCATGTATTTCATTAAAATAACAATCCTTGCTTTTTCAGTTGGCATTTTGTCAAATGCACTTAACTCAAATACTTTTAGAAATTGAGACAGCCATTGTATTGCATTGATTGACTGATTGGTTGCATGCATCATTTCATTTCACTCATAAATTCGATTCAAATCCGTATCCAAATTTGAATAGAAATGCAAATGCCTAAGCTATTCGTGCAACAGATAGAAATTTACGATAAATTCATATGCAAACTAATGTACATACATATGAATGTATATGCACACATAAACACATACATATCACATGTTGTATATATATACATATACCGTACTTATCAATGCATGTACTTACAGTGCCGGTAAAAAATAGCACCTCAAAATTTTGATCAGATTTTACTATTTTTCCTTTGTTGGTTTAAAGTGTAGCTCCAAATTTCAAACTTTGCATAAAAATTCAACAAAATTTGACTGAATTAATCCAAGTTTCAAACTTTGTACAAAAATTAAACAGAAACAAACATTTTTTTTATTAGAAATTTTAAAATAATTTTTATTATGCAGTTTTAAAGTTCATACATTTAATTTTAGCGTCACGCATTTTCCTCCATGCAAAGTATGTATGTATGTTGGACAATTTTTTTTATATGAAACAAACCGCATAAAACCGTTGGCAAAAAGATTTTTTTTTTTTAATCAACGCCAACTTTTAGCAGCTTCGAATATGCATTATATGATAATTTAGTGGGCTATAAAACTACATACCAGACATCGGGCCATATAAATAAAAAATAAGCAATTGTAATTTCTTGAAATTTCAAACCATTCACTTAAATTTAATTGAAAAAGTCGAGTAAAAGGTCTGAAATTTTAAGAAATGCCATTATTTAGTTTTTATTCATACGGCCCATTTCTAAAAATTACTATTACAAAATTTTATTTTTTGTTAAAATTTTTTGAATTTTTGTATAAATTTTAAATATGGATTTATATGGTTTTTGGTTATGGTTTGTTATGAAAGAAATATTCTACAACTAACAGCCAATTTCACGAAAGCAATTTAAGCGAAAAATTAATTTAATTTTTGGAATATTATACAGAAATTGACAGAAAATAAAAAATCACTTTCCATTTAAATTTCTGGTGAAACTGGCGGTAAGCGATACATACCAATCGATTTCTTTTTTCACTGAGAATCAAATTTGAAAAAATATTTTTATTTGTAATTTTTATGCAAAATTGAAAAAATAACCATTACTTTTGATTTTCATTTTATAAATCCAAAACAACAATTATTTTTGAATTTTATATTATATGTCTTAGTTAACAGTTATTGAAAACTTTTTTTTATAAGTCATCAATAAAAATCAGTTAGTAACTTTAACTTTTAAAAGTCATTAATACAATTTTTTAATTCATACATACGTATAAAAATAATTATAATTTTTCGTAGTTAAGAATGTGTTGGAGAACAAAAGTTTATTAAGACTTATACAAATGTATTTCATTCGCATGATTTATAAAATAAAAGTCAGTGAATGATTTATATTGATGACTTTTAAATATAAAAGTCTCTGACTGATTTTTATTTACGATATTTATAAATAAAAGTCTTCAATAACTGTTATCTAAGACATATAATTTAAAAATCAAAAATAACTGTTTGAAGATTATTTAGAGAAAAATCTAAAATAATTATCATTTTGGATTTATAATGTAAAAATCATAAATAACTGTTATTCAAGAAGTAATTAAATAAAAAAAAAAAACTTGTTAACGAGCGGTTTTTTAATAAAAGTTGTAACTACACGGTTCTCTGAATAGATTTTGTGTGTAAGAAGCTTTATTTATTAAAAGTGTACTATATATCTGCTTATTGCATGTCTATAATAGAAATCCCTTCAAACTATAAACTTTGCGACCTCAAACTCTCAAAATATTTTTTCTACGTCGAAAAAATTGGGGAAGGAAAAGTTTGGGGGTACCTCGGAGCATATTTTTTGGGTGGTTTCCTACCTAATCCTAGGTGGGCAGAGGCACAAAAATTGTTCCGCCGTGACATCCTATTCATGGCAGGAAGGGCATGTGGATGCCAATCACAGTCAGGACTTTGTGCCGCGTGAAGTGGCCAGTCAGTAATCCTACAAGTTTTCTGCACTTTCATTTGCTCAGTGAAAGCAAAATCCTATCTAGGATGTGAGTTATGCCCACCTGCAGCTGTTCGAAGTCTTCCCAATCATTGTTCAGCGAAATATTAACATAGTTTCTGAAGGTGGATGAGATGGCTGAAGGCGGTAAATCTAAAACTATCTTCGGACCAGAGAATACCTGGCCTTAACCACTCTGGTTAAAAAATCAAATGTCCTATTATCAGCTGCTCCCTGGTGGCCTAGTGTCCAGAGCATTGCCGAACTATGTAGTTTTCGAACACGAACTTGGAGTAAAGATTGTCCTCGTTACCTTCGATATAGGCTCCAGATATTCACCATTTGTCGGTTTTAGATGCATCAGTATAAACTGACCTTCTATCTAGATCTCTGCCGCCAGAAATTTCTGCCTCACTCTTCACTGTATATGTGGGAAGACAATGACGGTAGTTTAAGCAGTGCATCCAGCGCAGTTCCAGCTGTTACAAGGAAACCTGCCGTACTTTACAGCGGGCGTCTACAGTAATGCTTTAAATTGACTTTAACAAATATAAACATCACTAATCGACTAACTTTCATGAGTTTTCTTTTGCGAAATGCTTTTGCAGCGTCCATTAACTTTCACAATATTAAAGTTTTATGCATAAAATTTTACATTTAATTTAAAATTCATTATCTATATTACATTTACGTATGTATGTATATTCTCTTGTTTATGTAAGCCATTAAAAAATCTTAATTTCCGAGTTCTCGTTAAATTATACTTTAAAATTGCCTGATTTTTTCTTATTAAACCAAAAAGCGCAAAATACAATACACGAATACGTGGTCATCCTTTATACGTACATAGGTATATACATACGAATTTATAACAGACTTTACATGTATATATATATATATGTGCATATGTATGTTTATATAGTATGTGAGTATGAAAGTCCATACATACTTATTTGAGGTCAATATGTTGGGTACATAAAGCTGCGCCGAAAATTAAAAAATATAAATTAAATATTTTACACTTTGTGCCATAAAAGTCAACGCTTTGGCCGAAAAATAAAATAACAATTTTTTACTTGCGCCAAAAAGGAGTAGCAAACCTTGTAAATTTGTATGTAAATAGAACATGCATACATACAAATATGAAAACTAAAGCGTCGAATTGGCATTTGTTAGTAAGTATGTTTGTGTGCATTAGAAACTATTTGGGTACTGGTCACTGTGTATTTGTATACAAAGTAGTTATTACAATATGGCAATAAAGTGCGGCATTTTTCAAAACTGTGCAGTTTTTAATGCCACATAATTAGTCTTCAACTTTGATAAGCTATCTCAGTCATTTTAGTTTATTTATTTATTTATTTTTTACTTATTTATTTACTTTTTGGTTTTGAAAATAAATGATATCACCGAAAATAACAACTTCTATTTAAAAAAAAAATTAGTAATGTGTCAAATTTCAACAAAATTGGCCATTTCATCATACAAAAACATTTTGCCCAAACAAATTTTGTATTTGTTTTTATAATTCATATAATTTTTTCATTCGTTTGCCACCAATCTTTTAAATTATCTATAAAATCGAATTTGGCTTTTTAAAAAGATGGCAAACCTGCTAAAATCGTTTTCATAATAAAGCTTTGTTGTCTTATTATTTTTTAAAATTTTGTTAAATCTATTATTTAAAGTAGAGTTTAAGCAGGTGGTACCCCTTTTCACTGAATATGTTTATATGTTAGTCCAGGTAATAAAATAACTCTGTATCAAAGTTTATATAATGAAAGACCAGCAAACACTCACACGCTTACTCACAAACTTTCACATTTATAACATAAGTAGGATTATATTTATCTTGTCAAATGATATCCCTAAACTGGTATCAATCCTTGTCAAAAATATTTTCCAAATATATACAACTGGCGAAAAACCTCTCTCGTTTTATACATAGATTAAAATACTTTATTTAACTTGTTAATCAAATTGATTTTGAATTTCTAAACAGGTGGCATCTCCCTTTAGAGATATTTTTGAAACAAAGCTGTTTTGAACCTTTGTCGCTTGATACCCTTATTAGGATATTTGGTTCAACTTATTAATTAATTTTATTTAGAATCTTTAAACAGGTGGCAACTCTCTTAAAAATATTTTTGGCATAAATCTATTTTAATCACTTTTGTTTGACTCCCATATTTTCTTCCACAATTATTGGACAGCCGAAAACCGCTTTCAATGTTTGAAAAGAGAAATTTTAAAATTCAAAGCAAAATACGAGTGCGCCGAAAATGTTTTAAATTATGCATCTGCATAACGCATAATGTGTTCAAACAAGAGCTCACTGCTCGTCAGCTGCAGGATGTGAAAGTGGCGGGTAGCGTAAAAAAGTGACGAAACTCCTATGAACGATGTTACGTATACGCACCGTTGTACCACTGCTTTCTAGTTTCAGTGCTGCTACAATTCAAGTAGGTCGCCGTGTCTGTTCTTAAAGTAAATCGCCCTGCTGTTTAAACCCTCCGCATTTCGCCGACCTTCGCTAAATGCTAAGCTAAGTGGAAGCGTTTCAAGGCTATTTAAAAAATGTATCCCAGGTCTTTTATAGTAGCCCTGAAAAGGTCTGACAGTTAAGAAATAGTATTGCGATGACCCTACCTCTGAGTATCTAACACAATGGGCATATGGTATGATTTAGTATATAGTCTCACAAACGGACAGTTAAGGGTGCCTGAAATTTTTAGATGGTCACTCCATTGTCAGTATAGAGGGGTAAGCTTGGCCTTCTGACCCGCGACTAAATTTATTGCCACGGATGTTACTACTGTCTCCTACATAGACCATATAAACACTGTGAGAATCATCATCGCGCATTACAACGGATTCAGAGCTGCGGTGGGATTCTAGAAATCATTGTGCTCAATCGCCAAAAATCTCTAAATGTATAAAGCTTGTTCCTAAAAATATACAACGCCTCCAAGGAAACACAATATATACACAGTGCTTACTATGTTATAAAGAATTTGCTTTTCAATTTTAGAATTTTAGCGATAAAAATTAAGCATAGGGATTTCTAAAATCCGATGCAGATCTGCGTTTAATGTAAATGTCTCATTTCCCACTAGGGATTAAAAGAAACGAAGAAGAAGAAGACCGTTAAATTTTTTAAATGCTCCGTGCTATCTTCTAGACTAGCTTTACCACCCAGTTTGACAAAGTGAGCCTTGGTGATTTATTCAAACTTAGCATGTCCTTTAACTAATAAGGTACAAAGTTATACCCCACAAAATCTCCTGCTTTGGAATTAAGACGTGACTACAAGTTTTTGTAACTTTGAAGGACTTTGGCAGGACTTGGGATTGATTCGATACATTCCAGTTTGTCGATAAATTTCAATAATTTCATATATATCGATAGCTCGACGAATTTCAAAAATACTAAAATCCGATCACTCAATAAAACCACATAACTCGACAACTATCGATAACTGTACGTTTCGAGGACTCGATGAATCTCGATAGCTCATAAATTTACATTTCTCCATATAAATCGATATATCTACAACTCGATGAACTTTTGATATTTCTATAGATTTCGATAACTCGATTAATTTTGATAGCTCCATAAATTTCGATATTTTTCGACTAATTTCGGTAACTCGTTACACTCTGGTAACTCAATAGAATTCGGTAAACCGATAAAGAGAGAAAAATCTATATAGTTGTATAACCTTAGAAATTTCGATAACCCGATATATTCTGAAAATGCCAAAAACCTCGATTCGATAAATCGGTAAATTTACTGAATAAAAAACAAAAATTGGAAAAGTAATTTTAACTTAATATATAGCTGTTTGCACACTTAAATTTGAATGTGAATTCCACTCAGATTTTGTCTTGACGCACTTATTCCATTTGTATGGCATTTAAAGTATGAATATTTTTGTATCATCAACATCAGCAATATTTCTTTCATATCCGTTTTTCGTAAACTTCTTTAAGAAGTATCGTTGTATGACATGCTATGTACTTCTAACACAGATATACATAAACACATACAGCTGTATAAGTAACTACGAACTCGAATGTGTTCATATATATATATGTACTATATGTATATATTTTATGTTTAATACGATGTTTACATGCGGCGACTTTACAGGCAACTTTTAGTTGAAAGCAACAATCGCCTGCTGTGAATGGCTTCGCTTCCAATGAAGTTGCGAAGGGTGGGCTAGCCAACTTTTGATTCAACTAATTGCCTCTAGAATTCCCAGGAAAATCGCCTCATGTGAACACCGTTTAAGCCCAACAAGCGCAACCACTATTCGTGCGTAGAGGCGTATACGT
>NW_016174355.1:0-11005 GCF_001687245.7 Rhagoletis zephyria
TTTGTTTGAGCGCATAATCAACATTCGATATGTATGTAACACAGTCATCGCACATGAATCTCACGTAGGGGCAATTTACTAAACCTTGCAAACAGTAGTCATCTATAGATGCACACGCTTTGGTTTTGTGATAGACTCTACCACACACACCCGCACAGTGCAATCCAGTTTTATCTCTTATGCCTTTTCGGCACTTGTGACACTCTTCCATTATTCACTCAGCCACCGCGCTTTTGTTTACCGTTTTGTTTATTTTGTGCAAAAGAAAGTGGAATTAGAAAAATTATTATTTAGAGTTCAACTCTTGAATTCAATATTTTTCACTTGTTTAAAAATATTTCATTACTGGTATAGAGTCACTATCTCGTAAAACCATCAGCCGAGTTTATACATGAATATAAGTTTGAAATATCTCGATTTATAAAAAATTATTGCAGAGCAATCAAATGCACGTCTATTCACGTTGACACTCTATTCACGTTGACAAATCGAAGTGGAAGTCATATTTTATCATCTTTAATACGCCATTTCGGATTTATTGTTAATTGGCTCAAAAGTAAAATAAGAATGAAAGTAAGAGGTTGCTAATGATAAGAAAATGAGGGATAAGCATTTTGGTTTTGTTTTTGTGTAGCAAAACTGTAATCAGAGGATGTAAGAAATGTCAACGAAAACACTAACAGCCGGTGTGAACAGCCTTCAGCCCACAATCCCAAAACACGTTTTCAAAGTGTTTTCGTTGTCGGTCAGAACATGGTATAATATTCTATTCAATTGGGAATAAGATTTTCGACTTCGTTTTTTCGATATCGATATTGTTCAGCCCGATATATCGCCATATTGATTTTACATGCAATGAATTAAATCGATTCATGTTATCGATACTTTCTTAAATATCGAACATTCCTAGTAACAATTGTTTTAACTAGAGGTGTCAAACTATCGATAGTCACAACATCGATAGTTTTGATAGTTTTCAGAAAAACTATCAATATTCACGATAGTCTCGAAAAAAACAAAACTATCGATAGCACTATCGATAGCGCTAAATCAGTTAGGTTGCTTTGTTTTACAGGTCATAGTGAAATAAATATTATCTTATAAAANTTTTAACAATTTTGTTGTTTCCCGCCAGTAAATATCTGAAGTCGGTTTATATCTAATCTCATGTTTTGTTTGTAACTTCTAAAGAGGTGCCGGAAAAATGGCCAGACCGCAGATTAGCTATCGGCCTCCCATGACTGATTCCGAAGATTCAGATGGCTACGAAGGATTTTATTTTGGTGATATGGTTAGTATGTATGCGCTAAAAGAGTTAATTGACGTGGTATTGTATTTATTACTCAAGAGTCATTTTCAAGGACACGAGGCGTGCGCATAATGCATTACCTTCTTTTTGGCAAGACCATTATATGACTCTTCCACTTTTTAGCCTTCGAAAAAACAAAGCCAAACGGCGACCTCTTGGCAACAGCAACAAAACAAACATTCGGAAATATTACTATCCGTAAGGAACGGAGATTTTGAAAAGTTGAGGCAACAAGTTCGTGAGCTAAACATATCTATCAATGAATCAGTGAACGGTAAGTAAAAAAAATTGTATTTTTGGTATTAATACTCAAGTAATTTCAGGCGGATTTACATTGCTGATGACTGCTTGTCGTGAGGGGCAGTTGTCTATAGTGAGATGCTTGTTGGAAGATTTCCGAGCAGATGCCAATAAACAGGTGGACTCTTTCACGCCACTTATGTTAGCCTGTGAATGTACAAACAAGGATTCACATGTAATTGACCAAATAGTTCAGCTTTTACTCAAACATGGCGCAGTGATAAATGTTTCCGACAAGTATGGGACTACACCCTTTATGCACGCCTGCAAAAACGGCTACACTTCTATAGTTAGGCGGATGTTGAAAGATGTATCATTCGATGCAGTTGACAATCAAGGATGTACTCCAATATTTCACGCTATAGAAAATAACCGGGCAGACGTGGTAAAATTATTGGTAGAAGCTGGGGTTAACGCAACTATTGCTAATAGGAAGGGCTATACGCCAGTTCAAGTAGCGCAATTCCACGGATTTTATGATCTACTTGATTTCTTGCCCAAAGAAAAGGATACGTATCTTGTGCCACCGCAGTTCCTCGGCTACAACACCTTACGGGACTACATCCCAAGAATATTTTTGAAATCCGATTGCCCAGAGTATTTTCAGGAAATAAACGCGATACTCTTATCATTAAACATGGGAAAATATCTAGAGTATTTTGCAAAGGAACAGATTTCTCTGTTACAATTTCTCTCCATGAGTGATGATCAAATGAAAGAGATTGGCATTAAATATCCCATTTTCAGAATGAAAATAATGAAAGGACTTCTTGAGTAAGTAATCAGCACAATAAAATTGTTGATTCATTAACATACAAAAGTTTTCATAATTCTTCATAAAAAGTTTCCATTTGCATCACTGGACTAAAAAATCCATTGCCAGAGTAAGTCGGTCCTCAAAAGAGAAGTGAGTATTTTGTTAAAAATTAAGAGGAAATATATGTATGCCATCTAATTTTACAAATTTTCCCTTTTGTAGTTTTTATGAAATTTTAATGGTAACTGCCAATCATTTGCAACATTCGGTAATCATAATTGCAACTATACGGTTTGTGAAAGCGCACGTCGTATCAGGCGAGCTGGGCAATATCTCGCAGGAGCATTTGCAGGCATTGCAGCGTAATTTAAATGAATACCGCACGACAATAAAAGAACTGCACAAAACCACCAAATATGTAAGTAGTTGTGTAATATGCACATTCGGGCTACATACTTATGTTTTCTTTAATATTTTTCCAGCTGGCGTCTTTCAGCCCTACAAAAAACCCATTGTATATTGACTACGATGAGTATGTCGCTGAACGCAAACGTCTTAAATTAAGCTGTTATTTCAAGTACACCACAATAGTTATTGGTATTTCGATATTTATCTGCCTTAAAGTGAGAAAGCTCTTTTTTGGTTCCTAAATACTCAAAATGTCCACTCCTAAAATAGTAATAAAGCATTTTATATAATGCTTTGAAGATAACTGCATTGTTATAAATATGTTTGAATTGGGTTCAATAAGATACATACATAAATTGCAAACATGAACGAAAAAGCATCAAAAAATCGTTAAATTGACGATACATCAATGCCGGTTTCAGCGATTTATTGACACCGACTTTAGTGTGACTCAAGTTTGAATTCAACTTATCCATTATGCTCCTAACATTTTTTACTGGCCATGAATTTTATTACTTATTCTTTTGGGGAACATTCAGAAATTTCGGGTAATCTTCGACTTCGAAAGTGGTGATCGAACGAATTTTCATTTGGTATTATGACGTTCACAATAGTATATTTTTCACCGCTCAGAAGCTTTGTCTACAAATCGAGCAAACTAGCAAAGTGTGCTTATACATATTTATGTAAATTTGTGCAAACTAATATGAAATAAAAAAGAAAGAGAGATTATAAAAACGTGCAAAATGAGTACAACCGAATTCTGGTTCAACGATTCGTCAGAGGATGAGAGCTTAGTAAACTGGCCAGGAGTAGCAAATGTTTAAGAGAGTTTAAATGTAGTCTTTCGAATATATTCATTAAAAAGTTCCGACTGTCTAAAGAGGCGTTTGTGAGCCAACTCTATTTAAAATATTTTAAAACTATCAACAGCTCTACTATTTTGTTCTCAGAGATCGTGCCAACTGAGTATTGGGATTTTCTTTTACAAGTAGAACTGGATGAAATTAATCAAAATTGTTTAAAATTAGTGTCTAGCCGCCAAAAAGAAAGAAAAATATTCAAAATCATACATTTTTAACAATTTTCTAACTTCGCTACACTATCGAAAGCAAAATTCTGTTCGACAGAAAATTCGATATTCAACGAAAATTTCGACACGTTTACATAGCTCAGAATACGAATTTTACTTATCGACCTTCGCTGGCTATCGAATGCAACTCATAATAAGGGCCGCAACCTAACAAATTGTGAAACATCGATGTTTTTCTGCCAATGTATTTTAGCATCGATAATAATTTTTCCGCTGCATCGAAACAGCGATGTACTGATGTTACTCCCCAAAATTTGCATCCCTACATGGAAACGCCAGAAGCTATCGAAAAACAAATTATATTGCAACCACTCTGTATCTTGTATCGTTCCTGGTATATACATCTAAAATAATTTCATAACTTTGTTACCATTGTTTTGCTGTCAAAACAATTAATAATCGGCTTTTCCCCAACGGCTCAAAGGATCATTGCTTTCAAAGGTCAAAAAGACAAAAAAAATAATAATTTAAAGAAAAACGTAGTAAAAACAAAAAGACTTGGTAAACAAGAGGCGCTGTAGCAAACAATGTTGCGGCAAATATTGGTAAGCGTTAAACTAGCCTGCAATCTGCAGTTTGCAAAAATACAATTGCGTTTTACAATGATTTGTTGCATAATTCTCTATTGAAGTATTTGAATTGCCGCCGCATTGCATTGCGAACCCAGACGTTTTCATCGAAACTGAGCGGCGGCGACGGAAAGGATAAGTCAGAGGTTTTAAACCATGCAGATGTACCAATAATAGACTACGATGATCCCGATTATTTGCCCCTCCCAGAATATCCACTGCGACCTGACGAGCCCTTGCAGGTTCGCAAACAACGGTGAGCTACACGTTTTATTATAGTCTGAGATAATGCTGAATCCATGGTAGCCCAATTTTGGTGAAATCTACGAAAATGCAATCACTGAATCCTAATAGCTTTCAAATAATGATATAAATGTTTATAGATCAAAATGAATGTTTCTCTCAATCGTGCATTCAAAGTATACGCTGCGTTCGTAGCTATTCGGATTCAGTGATGCATTTTCGTAGATTTCACGAAAAATCGGACTAGGATGCACCCAGTGAAAGCCCTAATACGGTGTTCGCATGAGGCGATTTTACAGGCCCCTTTTAGCTGACAGCAACAATCGCTTAATGTGAACCCCAATGAAGTTGGGGTGCAACCAACTTTTGATTCAACTAATCCCCTCTAAAACTGCCTGCAAAATCGCCTCATGCGAATAATTATTCTTTCAGCCTTATATATCAGTCTCGTAAGCGTGGTATGCTGGAGAACGATTTGATATTAAGCACTTTTGTCGCCCGTTACCTAAAGGATATGGATGCTGCACTGACAGCACAATACGATCAGCTCATCAATGGGGTAACCAATGATTGGGACATATATTACTGGGCAACTAATGTTAAGCCAACCCCCCCTGAACACGACAACGACGTTATGCGTATGCTCAAGGAGCATGTGGCTAATTCTCAACGTGAAAAGCGTTTGCGTCAACCAAACTTATAAAGAATTATAATATGTATTAATGATAATTAAATAGTTTTTAATTTCTGTTGATTATGCACATACAGTTGTCCATTAATTACATACTTAGCATCGTTCAAACACTTTGTATAATCGTGATAAATTTGTTAGTTCATATAAATGTTGTCTGAGGTTATTGGGAGGCAGTAAGTATCGTTTCAAGCCGGGATATAAGATATGCTCTACTAGCCATTTATGTCGTTGTGGTTGTAACCCCATTTCTAAACAGGAAGTAAGTGCATAAAAGCGGGCTGTTTCGCGGCAAAATGTCTCAAAACATTCTATTTCCGATTCCCAATCCACTTCTGTAGCCAGACGCAATAAGTATAATGGTAAATGAGTACTGCAGGGATAGTGCTGCGGTAAAATAGCGGGGAGAGTTTCTAGTTGGCCCTCTTCGGTGATGCGCAATGAAAAGTATTCACGCATTATTGGAGCCTTTTCAAGAAGAATATTGCTTGCACGATCAGCAAGTTCACTTTTGTTTCCATCCGCTGGCGACCAACCAGCCTCTTCACAATCGAGGGCAATTAATACAGCCTCCCTAATATTTAGGGATGGCTCCAATTTAATGTGCGGTAGGTTTTGAAATTCGAATAAGAGACGCTGGTAAAAAAGTTCTTCACTAGAGTAGCCAAGATAAAACGAAAATAAAAGAATAATGTTAATTATGTAAAACGATAAATATAATTGGAAGAATATATGTACATACATACCAAACCTTGATTGTATTGCATAAAAATAGCTTAGTTTCCTGCTGAAACAGGGCAAATGTTTGGTCCACTATTCCCACAAAAACAAGCTCTTTAAGTGTCTTACGCAACATAATATTGAGCCGTCGCTCTATATTGTCTTGCATTTTCTTTACGCTTGTAAGTTGAACCTGCGACTTGCGCGAAGTACCAACGCACAAGCTGTCATCAGTCACATTACCGATACTCGTAGAATTTGAATTGGTGGTAGGTTCAGATGTTTGCTTTTGCAAAAGAAACTTTCCTAATTTTTGTTCTTTAGAATCGGTGCGGACACGATCTTTATCATTACGCTCCTTGTCTTTATTTTTTACCTCTGCCTCCTCGATATTATGTTCAGAACTGGGTACAACTGAGAAACGTAGCTGTTTGTAAAAAGTACGAGCTGCATTACTACCCAGTAACTTTAATTCTATTCGCCTTTTGATTTTATCAATTATTTCATCTTCATACAGAAAGTGAACTTCATGCTTTGTTGGATGAACACTAACATCCAACTGTTTGGGAGCCATTTCTAGACTAATATAAATAAAAGGGTGCATCCCTTTTGGCAGGTAGGTGCTGTAGACTCCGTCAATGGCTGTTTTTAGGGCTGTAACATAGTATTTAAGGAAAAGATAAAATTTACATTCAAATTCAATTTCACATACCAGCAGAATCCACTAGTCTATGGTTTATGAACAGTAACATTGTGCCCCGCTTAGCTGAATAGTCTACCTTTGTTACCAGTGCGGTCATTTTAAATTTATGTACATCGTCTTCGTAATCAACGGGTAACAAAGTGCCACCGATTTGCGGTCCGTATATGTGAGATATATTTTCTTCGCGAGAATTACTGCCTACTGTGCGTACTGCTGGCTGTTCGCCATACTTTTTCAGTGTGAAGGCAACGTTTGAATTGTGGACCGCATATTTGGACATGACTTCACAAATTTTTTGCATTTCTTCGGCAGGTGATTTTAAACACTGCCGTCTCTGTGGCATATTATAGAAGAGATCTTCCACGGTAATAGTTGTTCCTTGATTTCCAGCACAAGCTTTTGGGGGTCCCTTCAATAGCCCATCCTCATATGTGGCCCTGTAAAAGTTATATATTATTTATACATTATTTAGTCAAATCTTTAATACATACTTGTAGCCACAGGACTCATTAGCTGTTTTAGTTTGTATGGATAAGTGAGCCACATGGCTTATGCTTGCCAAAGCTTCTCCGCGAAATCCGAAGGTTCCAATATTGCTTAAATCTTCGAATTTCGATAGCTTTGACGTTGTAAACCGTTCACACACGATAGGAAGATCCTCTCGTCGTATGCCTGTCCCATTGTCTTGTATCTGCAATAGTTTCAGGCCACCAGATTTCACAGTTACCTGGATATGAGTTGCTTTCGCGTCTAGACTGCAAGATTTCGAAAGGAATATTTTTTAAACTTATCGTTACATATACATACAAACTATTCAACCTGTTCTCGACGAGCTCTTTGAGTGCGTTAGACGGCTTTTGAATGATTTCTCCAGCTGCGATCCTATTTACAACGACTTCATCTAATTTCTTTATCACGCCCGGCTCCATTTTATCAACGTACGTTAGGAATGTCGGGGGAAAAATATCGATGTGCTGATAGGAGCACGAATTTTTATACGATACGATACCATATCGATATTTTTGCCATTCAATACCGATACTTTTTGCTCGATAGTTTTCAAACGATATTTTTAAATGTACATTACAAATTAGGGCAAGCCTATTTGTATAAAATTTTTTGTAGAGTTCCGAAATGTAAAAATCGGTTCTGATTTTTTATATCTGCCGAAGTACCTAACGTGACGTTACCTGACGTTACGCTAATTAAGTTTTCATTGCAGCTTTTTTTGTTAATATTGTTTTTAAACTAATTTGTGCAAATAAAACATGAACTTTTATGCGATTTATATCTGGCCAAGGACTGTCACTCCAGCAACACTCCCCAAAATCTCTTTGGGGAATTTGTATGCTGTTAAAACAACAACAACAACAACATGAACTTTTATGTCTAATATATTTTTTATTTTGACTACCTAGCGGTTTAATTACAAATCTACGTCGTACTATGACCTTAGGTTGGCACCTCCGGTGATGCCATTTTAACACACTTACCTCTACATATGTAAACACTTTTTAAAGTTCAAAGTGTTCATTCTTTGTTAGAAAATGAGACAAATATTCAGATTTAATTTTGTGAATTTGGTATCAATATTTGGAATATAGTCTTTTTATCCCGATACTAAGGGGTGCCCGATATTTTTACAGCGATACTTTAATTGAGTATTATATCGATACTTTTGTTTCGATATCGTGTCCCTATGTGTTGAAAATATCAACGTTTTGCTTCGATGCATTGCAAGTTTTCCACTCGATAGGCAATGTATCGATATATCAACGTATGGGTTTTAAAATTGAACCACCATTTCAGTACCTATACAATTTTGCAAAAAAAAAGAGAAGTGAGTCTGATCAACATTTTTTTTTAAGAAAACCTATTTTGTTCTGAAATATTTGAAAAATCATTTGCAAATGGATGGATCGATACATCGATACATTTTTGTCACTGACATTCCTTTCACGCGTCGTTACCACAAATCATGCATTTTGTTGGTTACTCTAGAATTAATTTAACATAACTTACCGTATGAAAGAGTGAAAGATTACTCAAAAAGTCAACATAAGCCAGAAACGAACATATTTTGTTTTTGTATTTCCCTTTTCAGCTGATTGACAGTTCGCCGCTTATAATACCACATCAAAAAATTCACGCGAAAAAAATGTTATTTTCCAGAAATACTAAAACAAAAATCTGGCTAGCCTTATTTTTCACCGCTTTCAATTTCCCCAAGACCGTAATTTACTGTCCGTCTCCACAGGATAAAGTTTATATCTTGATACATATGTTAGAGCATAAATAGCCAACCGAGACCGCTCATTGCTCTTCAAGAGCAATATATATCAGAGCTTATATCTTGCCATCTATTGTCGGCAATTTGGTAGTTTGACAGCTACATGTTCATTTGCATGAAAACTTCGTGGCGGCAACATTATTGATATTTTAATATAAAAGCAAATATTGAACTGTTTTCGATTAAAATATTGTTGCTTCCCATTTAAAGATCCAAGGACTTGAATTCAATAAAACTTGACGCGTGTGGAAGCAAAGAGAAAAAACAAAAGAGAATGCGATAAAAATTGCTTTCCAGACTTGACGTGTCTGAAAGGGGACATATTTTCTAAATTTTTTAAGTGATTAAATCCGGCAAAAATACGTTTTAGAAGCTATCTCACAGATGCTTATATCAAGATATAAAAAGCCCACACAAATATTGCCACTGATATAATTTATATCTAGCGACCAAAATGAAAGCTGGACAGCAATAAATTTTATCCTATGGAGACGGCCAGTTAAGAATATCAAATCTGCAGGTTCCCTAGTTTCTTATGGTAAGTCCTAGTCTTACTGAAGTGCCCTAGTCCCTAAATATTAAGCCATTCTTAACACCCTGTGTTTGCTACAGTTTGTATTGTATGACATTCGATGCAACATGTCAGTGTAGAACACTCTTTGTTATCCTGTTTCGCGGCCAAAAAAAGATGACTGCCGCTTGCTGCTCACTAGCGTTTAGTCTCTCTTTGGAATTGTGCGGATACGGATGTTTAGTCGCGGATGTGATGGTGTTAAGGCTCCATTAATTTTTTATTTGTGTTTGTATTAAGTGCAGCTTCCTCGCCACTTTGAAAAATTGTGTTTATGAATGATTCTTAAGTTAAATATGTGAATATGTAATTCAATATAAGTGCAAACGCGTTGTGCGCAACGCAGTGCGTGTAAAAAGATCTTTGGTACATAAAGTTATTGAAATTCTGCAAGAAAATATACACATCCATATGTAGCTATGTACATGCATACATAAGTATGTATACGCGCACAAAGTAAAAATGCAAAGCGAATAAAGCGGAGAGCATAAAGCTAGAATTGATTGGTATGTTGCTTGAAAATTTAATAAAATCGTCGACTAACATGAATTAAAGAGAAAAAATAAAAAAATATTGTAATGATATTGCAAAATCTTCGTTGAAAGTATCAAAATACATATTCCGGCTGCTGGAAGGTTCTGACAAAATATTGTAGGTATTTGTGGTTTGTTTAGTAGCGACCGACCGACCGGTTTCCGTATGCAACTCATTACCTTTGCTGCTTTGCTTTGCTTAAGCAGCTACTACAACAAAATATTAGCTTTGATGTACCTAGCGTTTTAAATTTATTTCATTAATTACTGAATATGTGTTTAAGACACACATACACACATCCATATATAGTTCTGCTATCATCTAATTGGTATTTGAAAAAGGCATATTTTATGCATTTGCGTATACCTACATACATATCGTCGTTTAAAGTACAAAACCGCGTATCGTCATTTTACAAAACCGCGTAACTGACATTGGCTGCGGCTGCCAAAAATTGGATTNAATTAATACAAGATGCATATTAGGGCGGGTCAACTCTTTTACAATGCGCGTATAACATTGGAGGACGGTTCTGCCTGTAATTCTAACCAAAATTGCCGAAGAAACCATGGGTCTAAAATCAATTTGGAGTTCACCAAATTACGAAAATAGGGTTCGAAGAAAATGTAAAAATATTCACTGTTGCAACCTCTGGTGGAAGTTTTAAGAAAAAAATAAGTGCAAAAACAGATTCGTCATATCAAAACACCCCTTATTGCATGCCATTGTACAAAATTTAGCACTAAGAAAACTATTTTCGCAATTTGCCAAACTCCAAATTGATTTTAGACTCATGGTTTCTTCGCCAAATTTGCTT
>NW_016174357.1:0-11003 GCF_001687245.7 Rhagoletis zephyria
TTTTAATGCGTGGCAGACCTCTTCAAATATTTTAAATGTTTAAACTAAATATTTCCTAACACTCTTGCGTTTGAATCCCGTATTTTTATATCTCTTATATAATTTTAGTATTAGTTAATTAAATTAAACCTTTTTGACAGGTAGCGGCCATCTTCAAAAGTATTTTCAAGCTGAAATCTTGTTAACATATTTTAAATATTTAACTGGTGAATTAAGTTGAATTTGATTTTTTACACATGTGGTAATCCCGCTAAATATAGTTCAGAAATAAAGGATTATTGAACCCCACTCGATTGATACCCAATTTTGAATAATCATTAAATAATTTCAATTTAACTTTGAAAGAGGTGGCAAGCCTCTTCCAACACCTCGAAAAATATTCTTAGTATTCAAAGAGATTTCTTAACACTTTTTCGTTTGACATCCATATTTTGATATTTCATATAACTTATGTAGAAGTTAAATAAATTCGATATTTCAAGCAGATGGCAACCCTCTTCAAAATACTTTCAGACGATTACCTACTGAAATTCCTTTCGCGTGGGACCCATATTTATGGTGATACATATTCCGCTTACCTAATTCCCTTAATTAATTAAATTTGATTTTTTAAACAGGTGGCAACCTATAGTTAAATTCAGAAACAAAGTTTTTTTAAATCATTTCTATTGATACCCATTTTGTAATAATTGGTTTATTTTGTAAAGAGTTTTAATATAATTTTTTAAAAGTTGGCAACTCTTTTCAAAAAAGTAAGACTTTATTGCACATCTGCAGTCCAAGCTTTTTAATTTGACGCCTCATTTTGGAAAATCGAACGAACGGTGCGGATATGGTGGCATTGCTTACGCTGGCTTACAGAATTTGATTGAAAAACACCCTATCTCATAATTCGGTTCAAAAATGCCCTACCTCAGCTGAAAATACATTGAAAATGGGTAGAGATAGGGTGTTTTTGAATCGGCAACTGAGATAGCGCATTCCTCAATTAAATTCTGAAGTAGGGCGTTCCTGAAGTTTTCTGAGATAGAGCGTTTTCGAACTGACTACCAAGATAGGTCGATCTTCCATGCATGTGTCGATATGTATGTGCAGTAGGGTATTCCTTAAAAATCAAATGAAGGATTTTTCTCTGTCTCACCCCACAATCGGTAATACCACGGACAAAGGTATCATATCTCCATAGAGGAATTTAAACTTTTCCCCCTGTGCCACACAAGGCGTGACCATCCCCTATCGGGAGCAAAATTTATATGTGATTCGACTATAGTTGCACCGACGTAGGGATTGAGGTTCAGGAAATCTGATTCAAAAATATTCTTCATTCATTTAAGGACCGCCCTAATGTACATGCATGCATGTATGTACATATGTATGCATCTTCAAATTTTTCATACTACTTACCTTAGCAAAACCAAAATCTGTAAGCTTGAGATAGCCTCTCTTATCAATCAATAAATTCTCTGGCTTTAAATCGCGATACAGCAATTGCAAATTGTGCAGATATTCCAAAGCAAGCAGCACTTGTGAGGCATAAAAACGTGCTTGTTTCTCAGAAAATTTACGCACCCTATGTGGGGGGGGGGAATCCATTGAAACTTAAGCAAAAATTTAAAGCAAACCAAAAAAAAAGTATTTCATACTTGCGATGATAGGTAAAAAGTTCGCCGCCATTTATGAACGGCAAGCCGAAGATTAAGTTATCAAAGTCCTTTCGACAAAATTCCATCATAACGACAAAAGGGAAATCTATGCTGAGTAGCACGCGTTTCTCATTGAATATATGTGGCACTTGTTTCGTTCTAACGACCATTTCTTTCAGCACAAATTTGGCAGCATAGTAATTACCCGTCGATTTTTCGCGCACTAATTTCTAATAAAAAAAAAAAACAATGCACAGCAACTGCTATTATTTTTTGTTTATAACTATGTAAAATCGTATCTCTACGCACCACTCTACCAAACGAGCCTAATCCAATCGTAGCCAATTCATCGAAGCCTTGCACACCCGTGTCCGGAGATGGTGTCATTTTTTCCCACTTTTCAAGAAAGCTTTCCTTGAACATTACAAGCATCATATCGTAATCAACATTGCCACTGAATCTGGTATTTATAGCTGCAATCTCAAAGTGCATTCGAAAATGCAAACGTATTGAAAAATATTGAAAAAAACAATAATTCGGTGTACAAACCTTTGTTAGCTTTTTCTATAGCAATATGTTTCATTTTGCCTTCACTAATATCCGTTTGGGATCTTTGCATGGGCACCAATTCCATTTGATGCGCCATTTTGGTCGAGATAATCAGTAATCTTATAAGTTCTTAGCGTGCTAAATTCTCAAAAAGAAAAACAACAATGAATGAAAAAAATTAACTTCAAAACTGTAATATTTACATTTGTAAAATTTTGAATCCAATCAGAAAAATTCTTATATAGAAAAATATAAAGAAATATTGTTAAGTACTTTCAAAAATAGTATTAACTATGTAGTTTTTACTTAAATGGATTTTGAGCCTCTTTATTTTTAATTTTAACTACTGATCCATAACCAATTTTTTTACCGATTTCAATTCAATTAATTGAGGACATACATAAATAATAATATTATTACAAAGTGGGTATACAACTAAAGTAGGCTACAAAATATTGGTTTCCAAAACACTTTTGAAGAAGGCTGCGATCTGGTTAAACATTTTAATTCCATTAAATTGATAAGTTAAATAAGTTGTTGTAATATGGGTGTCAAAATAAATTGGCTTAAAAAGCTTGATTTTGAAAAACATTCCTTAAGATGGTTGCCACCTGTTTAAATAAATTCGATTGATAAGATAAATAAAATACTACTATACAAACTAAAATGTTTTAAGAGAGCTTGATTCTACATAATCTACATAATACCATGTTTGGGACCCCGACGAAGTATCGAAAGTTTCGTCTTGGAGGCTTCATTTCCTACGACTTCCTACGATTTTCATATCGAGGCGGGGGCAACACTCATATGTATGCGTCAAGCGCTCATAGAAGAAATTCTTGCACGCCCCGTCCTTCTCTTCCGTCGAGGAATGAGCGTAATGAGCAGATGACCGAGATGTTGAAAAATCGCGCTATGATGCGGATTTTGGCTAGACAGACGTTCGTCCACCGGGGTCAACGATAGTACCTACTCGGCGACGGAGTCTCTCGCCCGCCACAAATCAAATACCGAATTTGCGCCTCTTTACATGGCAGCTGTAGTAGCTGTCGAAAGGCTCCAGACATTTTGTGCCTTCCGCCGTCCAACACACTTGTTTGATGGCGAGGACATCAACCAGCCAAGCAGAGACACCTTCCCCATTAAGGGTTGCCCTCAAATCGGTGTATTTTAAATGTGTGCCGTGGTCGTCATCAAAGCGGAGGTCTCATCCGAGGCTTTGTTTGTATTCTACACTAGAAGTTGTTCTTACGCACAACCTACTGCTGAGAGACAGGTATTTTCTTAACCGGATACACGTGTATACAGCGAGGAGATTTTTTAAACTTAAGAATTTTACAACAAAAGATGAATTTTTTGTTAGAAATCATTAAAAATTTGTTATCAAAGACATTTCTTGTTTTTATGCTAAGAAAAACAAAACGATAACTGATGTAAACTTTTTATGAGTGCCGCACCGAGTATTTGGGTTACCGAACAGTTCGGCCAAAAATTCGAAATTTCATTCTTTGGCAATCGAGCCGTCAACCTCTCGAAAGATTAAAGAAGCTTCAATTCGATCTTTTCATTCAGGCATTCTATTTTGGAGAGTGAAGAAATCTGGCTCCTATGACATCTAAAAAGGAGTCAATGGAAAATTTAATATTTTAGGAATTATTTTTTATAAATTCTACTTTTCTTCTTTTGTTGTGGACGGATTTCTGACTGGAGTCAAAAGTATAGATGCATTATGGTAACCTGCATCTCCGACTACGTTATGTTAGTTAGCAGTGGTCTCAGTGCCCAGCGTCATTTCTGGAGACACATGGCCTTGCAACTGCGTCAATAATTTTACAGTCTGCATCAAAAACAATCAATGCACATTATTATCGCATTTACTTATAACATGGTGGCGTCTTTTTGGTTAGTAACGAGAACATTTAGAGAAGTGTGTCGATTCTTTAATGTTCTATTTTATTTAGAGACTTTAGTTTGACTATGACTACATGCGCTTATCTTTACTTTAATAAAAGGCGTTCTTTTTTAAGCTAACATACATTTCGTTGTCATTACCTTGAGCTAATTTAGCATAGATTTGTAATGCATGTATACTTATGAAATCTTCTGCATACGCTNTGTTTTAAGAGAGCTTGATTCTACATAATCTACATAATACCATGTTTGGGGCCCCGGCGAAGTAGATCAGCCATTATCGAGAGTTTCATCTTGGCGGCTTCATTTCCTACGACTTCCTACGATTTTCATATCGAGGCGGGGGCAACACTCATATGTACGCGTCAAGCGCTCATAGAAGAAATTCTTGCACGCCCCGTCCTTCTCTTTCGTCGGGGCATGAGCGTAGTGAGCAGATGACCGAGATGTTGAAAAATCTCGCCATGATGCGGATTTTGGCTAGACAGACGTTCGTCTACCGGGGTCAACGATAGTACCTACTCGGCGACGAAGTCTCTCGCCCGCCACAAATCAAATACCGAATTTGCGCCTCTTTACATGTAGTAGTTGTCGAAAGGCCCGAGACATTTTGTGCCTTGCCCGGTCCAACACATTTCTTTGATGGCGAGGACAGCAACCAGCCAGGCAGAGACACCTTCCCCATTAAGGGTCCGGTCCAAGTACATGCATCTTTTCATTCAGGCAATTAGGAATTATTTTTATAAATTCTACTTTTCTTCTTTTGTTGTGGACGGATTTCTGACTGGAGTCAAAAGTAAAGATGAATTAGGGTAACCTGCATCTCCGACTACGTTATGTTCAGATTTGCTTTCCAACAAATAAGTATTTTGTTAGCTGTGGTATCAGTTTCCAGTGTCACATTGTGGCTTCTTTTTGGTTAGTAACGAGAACATTTAGAGAAGGGTGTCGATTCTTTAATGCTCTAATTTATTTAGAGCCGACTTTAGTTTGACTATAACTACAGGCGCTTATCTTTACTTTAATAAAGGGCGTTCTTTTTTAAGCTAACATAGATTTCGTTGTCATTACCTTGAGCTAATTTAGCATAGATTTGTCATGCATGTATACTTATGAAATCTTCTGCATACTCGGCTCTTCCAGATCCTGCCAAAGTGACCTTCACACCCACTGTACAGTATCTACCCTTCCGTTTGGCGGGCGTCGTTCAATGTTACATTAAATCCAATCCTACACTACAATATGTCACCTGGACCAAAGATAAGCGCCTCCTCGAGCCGTATCAAATGAAAGACATTGTCGTAATGGCCAACGGATCATTGCTTTTTACGCGCGTCAACGAGGATCATCAGGGCCGCTACACCTGCACACCGTACAATGCGCAAGGTACTCAGGGCTCGTCCGGTCCCATGGAGGTGCTGGTGCGCAAGCCGCCCACATTCACCGTCGAACCCGAATCGCTGTATCAGCGCAAGGTGGGCGACAGTGTGGAAATGCATTGCGATGCCATCGAAGCGGAGGGCACACAACGACCAACCATCAAATGGCAACGCCAAGATGGTGGCGAATTGACCGAATCACAACGTACGCGCGCCAAAGTGTCCGGTGGCAATATAACAATTGAAAATTTACGCGGCGAAGACTTTGGCTACTATCAGTGTGTCGTCTCGAATGAAGTGGCCACATTGATGTCTGTGACACAGCTGGTTATCGAAGGTACACAACCGCATGCGCCATACAACATCACCGGCAAGGCGACTGAGTCGTCGATTACGTTGCAGTGGATGCCCGGCTATAGTGGCGGCTCTGAGTACAAACAGGACTATACGATTTGGTATCGCGAGGCTGGCGCTGCCGACTGGCAGACCATTTCGGTGACCCCGTCGGGCAGCACGCAAGTGACGATCAATGGCTTGGCTTCGGGTACGACGTACGAATTTCAGATAGTCGGTCGAAATGTGCTCGGCGATGGACTGATGAGCAAGGTGATGACGGTGCGAACTTTAGGTGAGTTCAAGTTTTAGTCAATTTCTTCTTATTATTTTTCAATTCTAAAGCATCATTGCACAATCTGTAAACATGAAAATGCAAAGAAAGTGAGGATAGTGCGTCGTATGGGTGAAGGATAAATGAAATTAAAGAGGGAAAAGGTGAAGTAACTAAAGAAAACAAGTTTTTAATAAATAATTAGTATTTAGAATTGGAAAGATTAATAAAAAAATTTTTCCCTCCACACAAATTTCGGTATTAAAAATGTTTAAGGTAAATTTTATCTGTAAATTTAAATAGTTTTAAGTCGTTTTATAAAAATTTTCCATTTTGAAAAAAAAAGTTGTTTCGTGCTAGTCAACTTACTCAAAATTCAGAAGTTTCCTTATTTTTAGAAATTATTTTTTAATAATTTTGATTTTTTTTTTAATTATTCAAAAAAAAAATTTATTTTTTAAATTTCGAAAATTTCTTGTAACTACTTCAATAATTTGGCAAAAAATCACTCCACCCCTCACACGGTCATTTTCTTTGCATTACTATCTATAAAACTATATATTTAACGANCTTCTTATTATTTTTCAATTCTAAAGCATCATTGCACAATCTGTAAACATAAGAATGCAAAGAAAGTGAGGAGAGTGCGTCGTATGGGTGAAGGGGGAAAAGGTGAAGTAACTAAAGAAAACAAGTATTTTAATAAATTATTAGTATTCAGAATTGGAAAGGTTCATACAAAAATTTTTTCCTTCACTCAAATTTCGGTACTAAAAATGTTTAAGGTAAAATTTATCTGTAAATTTAAGTGTGTTTTAAGACGTTTTATCAAAATTTTCCATTTGAAAAAAAAAAATTGTTTCGTGCTAGTCAGCATACTGAAAATTCAGAAATTTCCTTATCCTTAGAAATTAAATTTTAATAATTTTGATTTTTTTTTTAAAACTCAGAAAAAAAATTGAATTTTTTAACTTGCGAAAATTTCTTGCAACTACTTCAATAATTTGGCAAAAAATCACTCCACCCCTCACACGGTCATTTTCTTTGCATTACTATCTATAAAACTATATACTTAACGTAAACAAAAATTCTTGCATTTTCTCTCTTTTTTCTCTCTTTCCTCAACAACATTTATATAAATATCAATGCATTGATTTATGTGCGCCACTCATATAACTCTATCATCATCTTTCGTCTTAAACTGAAACCACAAAAATTTCAAAAAAAAAAATAAAAATAAAAAAAAACTAAATACAAATTATTTTGAATCGCTAAACATTCACAACTACAACAAAATCGAACAACAAAATAAAACAAATACGGACATTTGAATTTCATTGAAAAATTGCAAATTCAAATGCCTTTAGAAGATGCCCCGGCAGCGCCACGTAATGTCAAGGCTGCAACACAACCGCCAGATCATATTTTTCAACTAATGCCAGACGAAGCTGGTAAGCGAACGAACACACCTGCCGANAAATTTTTTTTTTTTTTTTTTTTGAATCGAAGCATTGTCCAGTACCAGGTTTTTTTTTTTAATTTTGGTTTACGTTTTTAACCTTTGCTTTCATTTAAGTTTTTTTTTTGTTAGATTTTAAAGCTCTTCGCTTGTTACATTGGTGTGGTTATTATGTAAGGCTTTTTCAACAAGTTAATAGTGGATAAGCTTCGATTAACTTGACTATGATCTAAGAAGAGAGGTGATATTTTTGAAAAAAAAAAATATTCACATTCCTTTCTATGATTTTTTTTTATTTGAAGACGATTTATTTGGACGATTCTCATTTATGATTTAAATANCTCTTTCCTCAACAACATTTATATAAATATCAATGCATTGATTTATGTGCGCCACTCATATAACTCTATCATCATCTTTCGTCTTAAACTGAAACCATAAAAATTAAAAAAAAAAAATTAAAATAAAAAAACTAAATACAAATTATTTTGAATCGCAAAACATTCACAACTACAACAAAATCGAACAACAAAATAAAACCAAATACGGACATTTGAATTTCATTGAAAAATTGCAAATTCAAATGCCTTTAGAAGATGCCCCGGCAGCGCCACGTAATGTCAAGGCTGCAACACAACCGCCAGATCATATTTTTCAACTAATGCCAGACGAAGCTGGTAAGCGAACGAACACACCTGCCGAATAAGAAAAATTTTAAATTAAACTAGCAGAGAACCGGAACGCTACCTTGGGCAATGTACTTCGATTTAAGTAATGAGAAATTTGTTTTTTAATCGAAGCATTGTCCAGTAGCAGGTTTTTTTTTAAATTTTGGTTTACATTTTTAAACTTTGCTTTCATTTAAGTTTTTTTTTTGGTTAGGTTTTAAAGCTCTTCGCTTGTTACATCAGTGTGGTTATTATGTAGGGCTTTCTCAACAAGTTAATAGTCGATAAGCTTCGATTAACTTGACTATGATCTAAGAAGAGAGGTGATATTTTTGAAAAAAAAAAAAAAAATATTCACATTCCTTTCTATGATTTTTTTTTATTTGAAGAGCTCAGTCATCTTTTGGACGATTCTCATTTATGATTTAAATCGTCAAGGCGAATCAATATAAGGTGATAACGGAATTACAAAAACAAAAATTTACCTACATGTATTTTGTTTTTGCTTTGGCTTTATATAAATTCGCCTTGGATTTAGTTTTAAATATGAGTTTTCTCTCACTTTATTGTTTACAAGTTTTTGTATGTGAATGGGTAAATTTTTTCATATAAATAATAAATCGGGGCATACAAAAACAGACTCGAGCTCAAATCAAAAGTTAACTTCGTAAAGAGACGCGTAAAAAAACTCCGGCGAAGAAAGACGCGCAAATCTGTTTGACGGCGAAGAAGCACATGTCATGAAAATTTATTTGAATATTCGCTTTTTAGGCTTTGGTCGCGTGTCCTTTTTCGCCGCCAAAAAAGTCTATGCGTCTTTCTTCGACTTATTTTTTGACGCATTCTTTTGGGCCGTCAAAACACTCGTGAGTCTTTGTGCGTACTCTCCGTCGAATAGTTAGTGTAGTTAAAGGTACTCTCACCTTCTATTCCTTGGATAAAGTTGACTTCAGAGTGCCTTTCCTGGCCAGCTTATCTACCACGTAGCTTGCTGCGATTTCACTATAGTCTGTCAACCATGTAGTACATAATTGTGGTCAAAAAATAGTCAGGAACAACCGAAAGAGAGGACAGGCTTTTGACAGACAGCTTTGAGCGCATTGTGAGCTTGTCCAGGGCTCAAATTTTTGGTCGACCCCTTGGCGTGTAGTGATAATTCGCTTGGTAAGTCCACGGTACCATCCGAAACTCTCAAAGCTTGGAGGTGGTCCAAGGTTTTCCCTGTCCACCGGAGCACTCCAAGATTGTGGTAGCCACGCGAAAGTCTACGTGGACGATTATCGCCGTAATGGCTCGCCGTTAGACCTATCCGGATGCTCCCGACCACACGAGTCCCCATAAAGTAAGACGTGTGGCTCTTTTTGGTGGTGGTTATTTCGTCCTATGCTGTTTACTGAGGTACCAAGTTCGATGTCGCATGTGTATTTTTTTACACAACGTTAACTTTGGTGATCTTTCGTCATCCCCTTCCTTGAGAATTTCGCGAATTTGGGAGCCGATTTCGGCGCACCACAGCGGCATGAAGCCGGTATTTCCCCTATCGACTACAGAATACGATTTTGACTCTTCGGAAGTGGTGTTCTCTCTTGTCGAGATATTGGCTTCGGGAATAAATTTTGACCCTCGAGGTTGTTTTTGTCGCTTCTGTTTTGGTTATATTTTGTTTAACTTTCAGTTTTAAGGCAACTCAAATCCCCGCACGTGTAGACGCCCATAGTTGCTAGAAGTGGTTTTACGGTTATGCCTAGACGGGGACATGGCAAAAGTCAAAGCCAAGCCCCTATAGGGTAATCAGTTCAGAGCTGAGAAACGCTAAGCAGCAGTTATCTGAACTCCAGCAGCACCATTCAACTTAAGGGTGATCCGGTTTTGAATGAATCACGGTCTCATACTAACGCATATCACAGCGAAACCTCGATATAACAAAGTTGAAGAAGCTGGACTAATGCATCGTTAAGTATATATGTAGTTTCGTTATATTTAAAGGAAGAAATCTTAATAAGTATAGTTTCGTTTTTTGTAACACTACTCCAACCGTCAGCATATTCAGAATTCGCTTTTGAGTAGAGACAACAGGACTTTAACTGTTAACATATTCAGAATTTGCAACGTAGAGGCTTTTGAGACGACAATTGCTCATATACATAGAGGCTTTTTCTAACGGAACTTCAATCGTCAAATGTCTTCGCTATATCTATGGAGTATTTTTGTATCGAAAACGAATCATATTGCCGATGGGCCACGAAGTGGTGGTGTTCAACACATACTATATCAGTTTTTTACATTTGAAGTGGTCCAGGTCAGCATAACAAGTTACTAGTATGTAACTAGGTCGTCCTCAAATTTTTACGGGGTACTAAGTCTTCTTGGGAATATCCTGAATATTAAATATTTTCAATACTATTTAATTTATGAATCAAAATTATCAGAGCTTTCACAATAGTCAGCTATGAGCTCTTTTGCTCTACGAGTACTTACTTTCTAAAAATGCTTCCTTTTCTCGTCGTAGAAAAAGTATACATACATATGTACATAGCGGACGATTTTTATTTTTTTTTTTTTTGAGTAGTAAGTATTTGCGTAGCTTTTTTGCAGTGAAGATATTCACTAAAAGGCTGCGGAAGAAATGCTTATTTAATGCTGAGTTTTCTGCGGCCGATTCCTTTCTTTTTTTTTCAGTATTCTTTTAACTCAGTTATTTCAGAGGGTAGGAAAAATCATAAAAATTAAGTTCGCAGCTTCGCGCAACCTACAATTACACACCTTAAGCATTCAAACAAAAAAAAA
>NW_016174359.1:0-11002 GCF_001687245.7 Rhagoletis zephyria
TTATTTATTAATTTACTTATTTTATTTCGTTGTCTACAAAAAGTTAAAACTATTTTTGTAAATTTATTCTTCGCCTTTGAATTTCATCTGTGTATGCCAAAAGCAAACATATCTATTTTGTGGACGTCTCATGGTCAATGCTTGGCTTTTTGGTTTTCGCCAATACCGCTAAATTTAAAATAATTTCTGTGTCGGTTTTGTAAGCCTTGAAGATGAACCTGCCGACGTTATGTTAACTTTTTTGTTGCCCTCACTGCCATGTCGATCTTAAAAAGCAATAGTAGATGCATTGATATTGTACTTGTAGCAGCTTTTTAAACCCTGATTAAATCAGTGAGTCCACTAAGTACTGTCGTCGATCTCATCCAGCGGTATTTAGGCCTAAGAAACGGGCGGTTTCGATTGGGTTGGATCATAGGGAGAGGTGTTTTAGATGAGTTGGTTTGCGTATGGAAGGGAAGTGGTGATTAGTTCACGTTTCGAGCATCTTCACATTTCGGACATAGATTGATTCAGGATAAGCAGTAATTTAACTTGCTACAATACCCAAAACGGGGTCGTGGGGGGTCCGGTGATTACCCCGACTACTAAGCTGAGAGAAGACCGTACCAGTCGATTGAGAGCCATGGACCGCTTTACATAAATTTTTTACCAAATTTGCCGGGTAGTGTGACAGGTGGTTTTCCCAGACCTCATGACATTTACCCCCTCGATGAGTACAGCCTTTAATCTATGTTTGTAGGAGGCTAGATGTATACCCGCATCTTGAGCGAATTTCACTTCGGACATTTCGTCCTCTCCTTGCCTGGTCATCGGCTTTGCAGTAGCGAGCAATATCCTTGTGTCAAGGGACCCATACAACAGTCAAGAAGCATTTCGATTACTGCTGGTTGAAAATCCTTCCGCACTCTATGGCTACTATGGACATTATTCCGTTCAATTTTAGAGATTTAATAGCCCGTTAGCTGGCAGAATAAGTAGCAAAAGGCTACCCTGAAGGGACGGAGGTTATGAGCCACCGATCCGCCTGGGTTAGGGTGTTTGTTTCTGCTTGAAAAACGCTTCGATCGTCCGGCAAGCGGAAACTGAGGTTTAGTGCGAGTTCACCAGAGTAAATCCAGCTACCAACACTTTAGTACACATAAAAGTACATATAGACATATACATACATACATCTACGTTTGCATGACACGAAAATTAATCGAATGAAATTCATCGTAATTTTTGAGTAGTCTAGGACTCTGGGTGCATAAAACGAATTCAAGAGAGAAACAAATAATCCACGTTGCCAGAATCAAAGACTGGGTGCCGGTGTGTCCGACCTCGAAAATGCGTTGTTATACGAGTAATATTCGATAAGTCTCGCTTATGTTATGCTCATTTGATTTTTTGTTGTTACTTGCTTGTCTGTGTGTTTAACTACATGCATATATTTAGGTATGTACTGGTAATATGTTTATATGATTGTAATGGCGGCGTCTAAGTAATGTCCGGCAAATCATTAAATTTTCTCCTCCGCATTTTGTTTCGATATTTTCGTCTGAATTGATTGAAATTTCGGCGTTAACAATTCTTTCTGTTCAAATTGATATAATTTCTTAGAATCTGTGTTATTAGCTCATAGCCTTTGTGTTTGCACACAGCTCTGTAGATATTATTTCACATTGTTGCTTTAAAATGTGATTTATTTAGACTTGCCCTTGGGAATAATCAACATGTTTTTGTACTCATTTTAATATGCGATAAAGTGGCTAACCGCTACAGAATGTGGTCGACGTAGAGCAATCTTCTTGGGACATTTATGAAAGCATAGTTAAATTTTATATGGACCTTTTTTGTCGATTTCATCAGTCCTCAAGCGGTTTAAACACGTATAAGCCAATGAAGATAAACTCTTTTCCCCATTGGACTTCCATCAGTTACTAACTATTTCTCGCATGCTGATGTTCATTCAACTACATTTTTAGCTTCTCATAAATTTATGATAAAAGTCTTTTCCTGTGATTTATGAATCGCACGCGATCATTCGAAGTACAGATGTCACACGCCTTCTTCCACACTTTAAGCAGCNGAATCGCACGCGATCATTCGAAGTACAGATGTCACACGCCTTCTTCCACACTTTAAGCAGCTGTCTCTAGACATTCGCGCAGGTGGACGAAATGTCCCACGCGTTTTGCCACTCCATCGCGCTGTGATCTCTTGCCCTGCCTCGGAGGCTTACCAGCAATTCCCCGTTGTAGCTCTGAGTTTCAACAGATCTCTGGAATCTACAACAGAGGTTGATGGTTGGTGTGAAGTTGAAGGGGAACACCACGCACTTCTACACAGACGGTTCTTAAATAAACGAAAGACTAGGGGCTGCAATATATTGCACCGAACCGCAAATTTATAGATCCTTAAGCTACCAGATCATTGCTGTATCTATCAAGCCGAGGTCTTTGCAATAAAGAAAACAGCAGAGATACTAAGCAAAATAATTTAATACAAAATGAAATCGATAACCGTCGCGGATTGTAAGGAGACTATAGAAGGCTGGCTGTGGCTAAAACCGTCAACCATTATAGGGTCCCTGGACACAACGGTGTGGACGGTAATGAGACTGACGAGCTAGCCTAGGAGGCCTACTCTTAGCTGCCTCACTAGTGAAAGTTTTATTAGTTTTAACCAGAAAAACAGGCATTGGAACCATAGTGCATTGTTAAGTTTACAGGGCGTTTCTGGCACCTCTCTCCCCACTCACCACAGTCTTTCGAAACGTAAAAGTAAAAAAAAAGTAAGACAATTGTCCATTCCGACAACTAAATATTTATATTAAAAGCTCTTTTCTGTCTTTCGAAAGACTAATTGAAAGATCCGCTGTTTGTATTTTAGCAATAACGTTTCTTAAAATTAAATCAAATAAAAAATATATACTTCTCTTTTTAAAACAATAAAGACTAAAAATAAAATTCAAAAATTCAAAAAATTTTATGAAAAGGAAGAAAAAAAATTTTCTAAAACTTTAGTGAAATTAAAAAAAAATTATATATATTTTTTTTAATTAAAATATCTAAAACTTAAGAGAAAATTTAATAAAACAATGTAATTATTCGAAACGGAAAAATAAAATAAGTTCCTGAAAATTAGATGAAAATGAGAAAATATTTTTCTTTCTGAAACAACAAAGTCTGAAAATTACAAGAAAAGACAATTAAACAAATTTATTCAAAAAAAGAAAAAATAAAATGTGTTTTTAAAAATAAAATGAAAAGAATATATATTTCTTAAGACCCTACAATCTTAAAATTAAAATAATATTTAATTGAAAAAGAAAAATCTTATTACATTAAACGAGCAACTCTTGTATATATATATATATATATATATATATCCATAGCGTTTTCGGAAACGGCTCTAACGATTTTGATGAAATTTTGTACACAGATAATATTTTGGATTTTAGGGTTATCTGAATAGGCACTACCTCCGAGAAGACTTGGAAAAGGTTGCCAACTATTCGAAATTAGTTAAAAAATTAATTAAAACGTCACAATATGGGTATCAAATGGAAGCTATTTTAAAGATCCCTAATTTAAAAATATTTTTAATAGGGTTGCCGCCTACTTTGAATCGCATATTATTTAGAAAAAAAGGTGAAATATTACTATTCGTGGGTACCAAGAGAAGGTACCAAATGTTATCCCTTAGGATTATACTGTGAGGTTGCCACTTATTTTCGATTTTACACGATTTATCTAAAACCTCGCAATATGGATATCAAATGAAAGGTATTGTTGAGCACTTTAGTCGGAAAATATTTTCCATCAGGGTTGCCACGCTTCTATGTAATAAAAATTTGTATTTTGTTAATATTACGCTCAAGATTTGTACCATTCATTCCAGCGTATTTCGGAATAGGGTTGCCACCTAAACTTTGGAGTAAGAAGTTTACTTAATAGATAGCGAAATCCAATTTTTTTTTTATTTCCAAAATATTTTTTCAAAGCTATCCAAATCTTGAAAACCGTATAAAGTATATGCACTCCGGGCAAAGCTCGGCCAACCTGGTACTTTATGTTAAAAAAATGAAAAGAAAATTCCGTTGCCCGAAGATTCGACGCCTCAGATCTCTCGAATGGCACGCCATAAAAATTGGTTTTGTAAGACTTTTGTGCCTGAATATACAAAATAATTCAAACTACAGTCTTTCAATTGCTTTACAAAAGACTTGCAACTATCTTAGCCAGAATTGCCCTGCTATTTATGTAGATTTCATTCATTCAATAGATAAATAGCTTTTTCTAAATGATTTCGTTATTAAAAAATCTGCCGTTGACAACGCACAAGTTTTTCCTCCGTTAAAATGACGCAGATAAGCAGACATGCGGAAATAAATCGATCCACTCCATTTCACATATTCTGTAAGAGTCTGCACAGACACAAAGCTATTACAAATTTATAAACTTTTCTTATAAATTAACGAACCCTAAGCCCATTTACATAATACTGAATGAAAGCAGAACAAAAAGAAAAATATTTCGAAAGTTATGCAAATATTTACACAATTATATGTGTGTATTTACTCTTAAATTGAGGGTTCTAAACACAGCATAAATACATAAGTAGTAAATGTGTAAAAAAAATTTATAGCAATACATATTATTTAGCATGCCTTCAGGCGCATCAAACAATAAATAATACGAGTAAATATATTCTCACCAAAATAGTATAACACGCTAATATCATATACGATAGCACAGCAAAAGAGAAATGCGTTAAGTGGAAAATGTGGTAAACAATTTCAAGGTATGTATTTACGAGTACGTATGTACTAAACAGCATATGCTAAGTAGCACATTTTCTAGCACGCTTATAAGACTAACACGTCAAGCATGCTGCAGCTGATGCAGAATAAAAATAAATACAAAAAATAAATAAATAAATATGCTAACTAGTTGAGCGCAAGATACGTAATACATATGTATGTATGTATGTATTAGGGCGGGTCGATTTGTAGGGGCAATAAAAAAATTAACAGAGTCACATCGCGATTATGACTATTTGGGACATTTCAAGTATTTTTGCCCAGGGAATCATAGGTCTAAAATGAATTTCGAGCCAGCGATTTTTTCTATCTAGTTTTTTTTTTCAAAATTGGCTCACCTGTTGAAACAGCTGTATTTAAAACTAGCCAAAATGTGTATTCGGGGGGTTTTTGGGGTCGAGAAATCCATTTATGGCATTTTTTTTTTCGTTTAAGGGCCGCCAGAGGGCGCTTCCGTACTTTCTTTTTGATTTCAACGCCTTTTTTCCGAAAATCGACGACATTGTTGTGAAAATCCACGAAATTAGACTTTCTAGTAATGCATTTTCAATTTTTAAATAGCCTAAAATGTTCAGCGTTGAAATTTTTACTTTTTTATTTTACATATTAAACACAGTACGAAAATGAAAAAACATGCTTTCACACATGCCATTTGTCATACAATATGTCGATAAACAGTATTACCAAAAAAATACGTTATACAAATTTAAAAACTGAAACATTAGTATGTATGTACATACCTGCATACAAGGAAACATTAAATTTGAAAAAAAAAAATAGTATACGTTATTAAGCAATTGCCTTATACCAACGTTTTGCCATTCATAAAGTGATGATAAAAAAATCGTATGGCCGTGGAAATTCTGCTTTGTCACCCATCTCAAAATTGAAACAGTCTCCTTTTTACGATGGAATTTTTTAGCCATAAAAGAGCAACGTGTGACACCAACAAGCATATGTACATACAAATACATTAAGTACAATGTATGTAAGTAAAAAGGAAGATGAAAAAAGTGTAAAGTAGCTGTTAGACGTGGAAAGTGCAAGTACTTTTGAAAAGTCTTTCAAACTCTAGAATTTCTCGAAATGATTGCAGTTACACTTTGCATATGAAGTGACTTTCGAGAGCAGTTTAATTTCTGAACAATGTACTTTCTGATATTTCTTGTTGTTTGTTGAGTGCAGGAAAATTCACTTTCTACTGTGTTACCAAACATTTTTATGCTAATAACAAAATTAATGATTCGAAAAATTTTACTGAAAACGCTAAAATGCGTATAAAACAGCCAGAAAATGTTGAATGCATTCTTATTTCACCCTTTCTTGGATTTTTCCATTATATTCGACACATCGGAAAAAAAAACTAAATTTATCAGTGTATTTTTTTTAATAAAAAAATATAATTTTTGGCCTTTCATCAGAATATTACCAAAAAATTTGTTTCACGTTTATTTTACCTTAGCCTTTGAAAGGGTTAAATATTTCATATCAGCAGCATAAATAAATTCCAAGTATTTTTTATATATTTTCAACTTTTTAAAATTAGTTCATAACTATACAAAAATTAACCAAAAATTGCGTTACATGGCAACACTACCGTGGTTGAACAACACTTCCCGCCAAAAGGAAATTCATTTTCATAACCCGAGCAAGTTGAATTTTTTCTCGAGAGCGATTTACTTTCTTCCACGTTCCAGTTACACCTTGCAATTGTTATTTTTGCAAGTGCTCTCTGTAAATCTACAAAAAGTATTTTTTGGGTGTTTACACGGCAAAATGGACTTTCACTTTCGCTTTTTGACAGCACAATGCGTAGAAAAGCGCTTGCATTGCCACGTCTAACCGCCCATTAATGTTCTAGATGCTGCGCCAAACATTTAGGACATCATAACCTGTGCTTAGGGGAGGTCATGCGTGATATTGAAGGAAATTTACGACAAAACAAAGCAAAGCAATTCCACAACGACAATCTTCGGTGAAACGACATTGAAATCTCCATTGAAATGAAATTTCATTTTGTGGTCATCATTTTTGTGATTGCAAAATGTTTTATGTTCTTTTATTTTTTTATTTTTAGTAGGCAAGAAAAGAAATAGCAATCTGCAGCTTTATGTCTGCTACCAGCAGCAATCAGTTCACCTGTTTAAATGATTTTGTAAGCCACAGTTTTTTTAACACTTGCAAATTGATTGGAAATTAGTAGCAAATATCCGTAAAATTATTAGGATTTCGATATTTGATTGTTGTGAATGATTGCGAGCTTATTATTTTTTTTTTGATAGGAGTAGAGTGAGTTTTGAAGAAATATTTTCACCGAATTAATGAAAAATACAGAAATCCTTGCTGAGGCTGAAAGCCTGCTGAGGAAAGTTACTTAAACACGTAATGGTCTTTTTTGTACAGTTGAAGTAGAAAAAAAAAGTATTGAGTACGCGAACTTTAAGCGGTTTTGCTGTTATCTTAATTTTTCGAATATATGTAGAATAACCGAATTTTTGATCGTAAAACCCGTATTTTTCATTTCATAGGAATCTTGATCTCTCAATAAATGTTTTGAGCTTTTCGAAGCTTTCAAGGCTTTTTCCAGTTTAAAAAAACCCTAAATAGTTGTAAAATTATATTTTAGGTTATTTGTCGGCCTCTGTGGTGTAATCGTAACCAGTGCGCGCTTCCACTCCGCAGGGCCTGGGTTCAAGCCCTGAACAAAGAAACATCGCAAAAAAATATAGCAAAAAGTTTTAATATTCTTATTGAGCTTTGTACCACGATTATGTTTATTAGGAAAAAAAACAGCAAAGCGGTAGAAGTTCTAGCAGCTATTTTGGAGATCACCACATCTCCTCATCAGACTTTTCTTCAACCAAATTCTGAGATAGGGTGTTTTTCAATAAAATCCTGAAGTGGGGCGTTCCTGAAAAGTTTTCTGAGATAGGGCGTTTTCGAACTAGCTGCCGAGATAGTTCGATCTTCCACTCAAGTATCGAAAAAAAATTTCTGTTCTCATACTTGTACAGTAGAATTTAATGAGGATTTTTCTTTAGTCGATTTTATCCCTACAATTTCTACTTAAAAGTTCATTTTTGAACCGTTCTCAAAAAAAAATGTCTTCGAAAATTTTAAGCATACAATTTTTTAGGGGACCGCCGAAGATGAAAAACTTGTACGAGTTAAGGCATTGACCTAATATACGCTTGCTTCGCTTTGAGAATTGTAAAAAATTTTTTGAACTCTACTAAAATCTATGAAGCGCTTCAAGGTTTCGAATAGCCAAAATCTCTATTTGACAACGCTTAACGTTGCTTAACTAAAATGCTGCAAGCATTAACATAGTTGCTTGTAAATAAATGTCTTAGTTTAAGAAATGTTGCCGAAAAATATAAGTAATTCAATGCTAAATAAAAGTGATTATTCTGTTTCCATATTTGTATATGCTATATAAGCCGCTAACGAAAATGCAATTTTAAGTAATAATAACTACTCATCAATAGTTTATTGAAAAATCGCTTTTTTGAGTTAAAAGTTTTTTTTTTATTTAAATGAGCTAGTACAATTATGTCATTGTTTTCTTTTCTTTGAAATAAAAAAAAAAACATTATTAGTTCACATTAATTTTTAAATAAATCTGAATAGAAGCTTAATGTAGTTTAAGACGCAGTTCCTATTATTATTTATTTAAGCAAATCAAAGCAAACTGAAGTCAGTAAGGCGAGCAAAGCAAGCCTACATTGCGCCAGCTTCTTTAGGATAAGTGCGTAAGAAAGCTTAGTTCAAGGTAATGTTTACACATTGCGAACAACTGCACTTAAGAGCATTAGAGCGGATCGATTTGTATGGAACGCATTTTTAAGTACATTTCTTTCGTGTTAACCTCGGGGCCATGGCAGATGAGCATGGCGAGAGGTTTCACCAGGAAATCAAACTAATCGAGGAAACATCCAAAGGAAAATCAAAGAAAGTACTGATTTCGGAGTTCCTATGGAACTTGCTGCCGAGAAGAATACCAGAAGAATAAGATTAAAAATTAACGCAAACTCTTAGCCACTTGAAACTTGCACTTTATTGTACTAAAATTTCATAATCTATAAAACTAAAAAAAAAAAAATAAATTTGGTGAAATTTTTTTTATAACATTTAATTTTTTTTTCTTTTTGGATGAACTCTACATTTGTTCTCAACTAGTTTTTATTATTTAACATTTGTTGACTGAAACAAGAGTATCTATTTTCCTCAAATTAGCAACTTTTTTCGCACTTTGCACCAAAAATTTAATACAAGGCAATGATAATTAAAAAATCGTGCTCAACTAGGCTCTTACTAATTTTATAAGCTTTCATAAAAAAAATCGTATTGCGTTAATCGTATTGCATTAAAAATTTAAGGCTCTACTGAATTATGAACAGTGAATGCTCTTTTAATAATAACTGAAAATAGTGGAAATTTTCATGTTCCTAGCTGTACAAATGGCGGAGTTATGACGCAAAATGGCATATCTGAACAAATTGGTTGTATGGGAGCAATTTAGGGGGGGGGGGGGGGCCCGCCCCTNATTTCAGGGTACAATTTTATATATATATAAGGAAAATTTGAAAGTTAGGGGGGGGGGCTCGAGCACCCCCCTGCCCCTACCTGCCCACGCCCATGATGGGAGCTATATTTTGTAGTGGCCCGATTTTACAGGTTCTGACAAACGATTATAAGAAGGCGTCCGGTAGGCACGCAGACGGATATGGCTTAATCGAATAAGATCACGTGAAAAAATAATGCTTATTTAATACGGCCTACTCAACACCTGTTTGTAGACTTCAGCTACCCGAGACTCGCATTTTTTGCCACATAACGGTGTGAGAACCTTCGGCAGAACAGCAGGGTATACATTTTATAATTATATACGTACGTACCAACAATGTATGATGTGTATGTTGATGTACATAAGAGCACATTCTAATGTGTAACTGAAGCTTTTTTAATAATACACAACTTAAACGAGAGTATCTAGATTTTTTTGCTCGTTCTACCTATGCATGCGCTTTGTGTTAAATGACACAACTAATAGCCGTTAGCTAATATGAGACATAGCAATTTGACTTTGGCACGCTTGCCGGCGAGAACTAGTACTGCTAATTAACCAGCTTTGGTGATTTCGTTTCGGCGAACTATTGCAATTTCAGTCTTGACGGCGAAGCGGTATGAAGAAATTGTTTGAAAAATATCTTAGCGGTACCGTAATAGCATACGGTAACTAATAAATGGTTAAAGATTGAAAACAAATTGTAACTAAAGAATGCAAGAAAAAAATTAAATACTAAAGAAAAAAGAAAGAAATTGAAGTGTGCTGTAAGTGAAGAGAATCGGAGTGAGCAATAAGTGGGGCGAGTTGCAGTTGTTACTTGAATTAATATAAAAAGTTGCAAACAAGTCTGAAGAATTTAAGAAATGCACGAAAGGTATGTCTTTACTTGCAGCTGAAGAACTGCAGAAAATGAATACAAATGGTAATTGCAAGTATTTAAATTAGCAGAAATATGATGAAGAAAAAAGTGCAAGTGTAGAATATGTATAAGCTGTTATTTATTACACTGAGAAGCTAAAAGAGAGAACGCTTATGACACACTAGCTACAAACATATGCACATTTTTTCTCAACTGACCAAGTGGCATTATTTTTCACTCTTTTTACTTTTCACTTAAATAAAATAGTTCATTGGATATGCCATGGTGAAACCTATTTCGCGCTTTTGGTGCATTGAACCGCGCAGAAGCCATAAAGAAGGCTGTCAAACCAAGCTGGTACGCTGTACGGACGGCTGGCGGTGAACTAGTATCGCCGCGTTGAAATGATTGATTTTTAATTTAATACGGGTATGCCATTTTAGTGTTGTTGTTCCTTTCCGTAAGGCCAGAGATGTGCCATGACATATTTCAGTTGATAAAGTGTAAAATAGTGAACGTGTCAAAAGGAAAATAAAAAATGAGAATAAAATAAATCCAGCTCAGTTGACTGCTTGAAAAAGTAATTCACAAAGAACGTGTGTGATTATTTTATTATAGTGATGTTATACACAGGTATTTAACACAGCAAAATTGGTGTGCATTTTGAAAAGGAAAACGTAATTTCTCGTGCTCCTTTGAACAACAAAAAAAAAACGCAAAGTGTAAATATGCTCGACAATCAACAATAAAAAATATACTTGTGCAC
>NW_016174360.1:0-11002 GCF_001687245.7 Rhagoletis zephyria
GTCCACTCATAAACCTCAAACCGTCGTGTTCTTTATTCTCTCTCTACATCGTGTACTATGGTTAGTAATACCGGAAACACTTTTAATTCTCTTCTGGCTGGAGGAAAGGAGGGTGTCCCCATCTGACTCTGTAACGACTAGGCCCGGGTTCCTATAAGGAAGACTTCCTTAGTGCCAGTGTTCGTTGCAGTGTGCGGCTATCTCCACAAGCTTTCCCCTTAATTCATCACAATCTGGGAGCTCCCTATGGGAATTTCCATGTCGCCACGGCAAAACGACCAGTGCTGAAAGCGTTATCTGTCATGCGGTTCCATAATTAGTCTGGTGTGATTGATAAGCTTTTCATTAGAGTAAACTTTAATCTGGTCTAATATAATCGCCAAAACTCACAACCCTTCACCAGCCTACGTGAATAGTTGCCCTTTCATTAAATTTTATTATTCACACTACCAAGTATGTGTACATACAGCCAAAATGAAAGACTCANCACTCTTTGGTAGCGGCTTTTCCTGATTTAGTTCAGAGACTTATTACGTTTCTTTTTTAGTTTGGAATGCCAAGGTTCGGTTTGTTGTGCTGCTTGTGCTTCCGGTGTACTCTGGTTGGTACTACCAGGAACACTTTGAATTGTCTTCTTGCTGGAGGAAAGGAGGGTGTCCCCATCTGACTCTGTAACGGCTAGGCCCGGGTTCCTATTAGTGCCAGTGTTCATTGCAGTGTGCGGCTATCTCCACAAGCTTTCCCCTTAATTCATTACGATCCGGGAGCTCCCTATGGGAATTTCCATGTCGCCACGGAAAAACGACCAGTGCTGAAAGCGTTATCGGTCATACGGTTCCATAATTAGTCTGGTGTGATTGATAAGCTTTTCATTAGAGTAAACTTTAATCTGGTCTAATATAATCGCCAAAACTCACAACCCTTCACTAGCCTACGTGAATAGTTGCCCTTTCATTAAATTTTATTATTTACACTACCAAGTATGTGTACATACAGCCAAAATGAAAGACTCCTTTCTTCTGCATATTTGCTATCAAACAAAGCATAGCAACTCACATTCGAACGCATCTCATAGCCCTATTGTGCAAATCTCAAATATTTGAAAATTTCTTCATTAAATTTTCAAACAACATTTAGAACAATTGTGCTACTCGTTAACGAGTTTCTCTCACCCCAGCCAATGGCAACATGCAGATTGCTCTAATTGTAGCAAACATTTGCCGCGAGAGAACAGGTGAGTTGGCAACAGTCTACCGCCCTCCCCGCTCCCCGCCGCATGCGACCTTATCTAAAAATTTGCACTCAAACATCGCGGAAAATTTAGCAATAGACTCTACCTTCCTCATGTCCACCGTATCGTCAAGTCTATTGAAACTGCAATTAGTTAGAAAAGCAGTGACTGCGTTGACAGGCGAGCAAAGAACAATTTCATGTTAACACACTCATAAATAATGGACTCCCAGCGGGACAAATATTTTAAGAGCATAGCGTGACAGGCAGGAAGGCGAGTACATACCCGAATGCGGCAGTGACTGCCTAGATGAGGTACAGAAAGGACTGGGTGTATGTGTGTGTGTGTTTGTGTGTGTATGTGCAATTGATGTTGCCTACCGTACTATGCGCCAGTCGGTTTGATGTCCTTGAGTGGGCAAATTAAGCGCTTAGCTGAAAATGAAGGCGAACAAAGAAGCACGCACACATTCACACCTACATATAACCGCATATTTGCACAAAGATAATGGAGATTCACCGGCACATGCATAAGTGGGCAGCAGGACTTTAGTGTAGTTTTTGTTTTGTGTGTAGGTATGAGTGTTTACATAAAAATATATTTGAGGCTATATTTTTATAGGCGACAAATTTATCAGTGCCAGGAGTAAAACGCGCTAGATGTTGGAACGATTTGTCTTCTTTCAAGATGACAACACCACTAACAACGGTGAAACAAACAACAGCTTTGAAGTGCACAAGTGGTGCGCTCAACAACAATACTAACAACCATAACGATAAAGTTCGGGAAGCATAAATTAACCGGCCGAAATGACTACGCACATGGGATGGGATGGCGTACGCTTCCTGCTGCACTCCAGCCAGCCAGCAATTCGTTTTCCCAGACAGGTTGAAGTGATGAAAATACCGTGTCAAATATCCTCCGGCTATGCGTGTAGTTATGTCATTTGCACACTTCGCAGCGGTGCAAAAACTATTATGTTATTCTTGATAATGTTTTCATGCTGATGCTGCTTCCACTAAGTAAATATGTAGACGTAGATACATACACACATACGTCCTGCTTCACTGGGACAGCATTTGGAAAACAGCAGCAAATTTAAGCGCGCATCAGTTGGAATTTTATGCGACACCAACACACTTTATGTCAAGCTTAGTCCATCACCGCGCTTGCCACAACTTAAGGTCTTAACAGCTCTTGGCGCGAATCGCACATTTTTATATGCATAAAAATATATATGTATGTATGTATGTATGTATGTATGTATGTGTGACTATTTGCGTAATGGTATTCGCATTTGTATCGCTTAGTGTCAGCAGCGCGATGACTGTTGACTCACAGATATGCTAAGCAACAAAAGATGAAAGATTTGCATAAATAATTTTTTTAAGAGAAAAATTACGTAAAAACGGTTGATATTAAACTGTACGCGGGTTTCATATAAGTATGCAATCTACTAAGTATATAAATATAAGAATACAATGCATATACATAAAGAGCATGTGGTGGGCGGTGGTGGTGGCGAGTTGTGTCCGGCATTTGCATAGCAATGGAAAATGACAGGTTTTATCTAGCTGTCGCTCCAATTTTCTTTAGCATAAAATTTGCATTTGTTGGTTTTCTATTTGTTGTACATACATAGACTTTTTAGAATATGAAGTAGTCAGCGTAAAAAAGTCATCCAAGCAAGCAGTGGAAGAATGTTAAAAAAAAAATAATTATAAATGCGTAATTTTATTTTATTTTATTGAAAAATAATGGCTGGCGCTATAGCCATTTGGCTAGAAATGCTTTTCGCGCTCTTAGCAACAATTTATTTGAAATCCAATATATATACATATAGCAAATTTAGGCTCATTTGAAAGAGCAATTCTTCCGCTATACGAGATGTATTTTTATTTATTTTACATAACACTCTCTTACGAGATATAAAAATTTATATGGAAGAACCTCGAGAAAATGCATGAACTTCGGATATATTTGGCCAATTGAAAGCATATTTATAGGAACTTTTTAATGACAACCTACGTATGTAAATCATGATTCTATTTAAGATGCAAACGCAAATTAATTGCTTGTTGATATGGCCGCCTCTGGATTTAGCTATCCAAGAGGTGGTGATGAAAACGTTTTGGTCTATGACACGACGATCAAAGTTCTGGGCACAAAGAGTCGTTCAGAAGGTTGTCAGAGAAATATTAATTTTTTTTGGCATCTAATGAAAAATGTATACTTGGAGGGAACAATGGAGAGATTCATACGCTCTCTTGGGAACCTCAGTAAAAACTTTCTATACCGACGGCTCAAAGACTGTAAACGGTACTGGAGCTGGATGGCATCGGAACGTTAACTTCAGTTGCTGTACCGCTCTGGATGCAATGGCAACTGTCTTTCAGTAGGCAGTCCTTGCAATACTGAAAGTGGCAGACTGGATAATTGGCGAAAGATGGCACGGACATAAAATAAGGATCTACAGTAACAGCCAAGCTACTCTAAGGGAATTGGAAACCGCTCGCTCCTCTTCAAAGATAGGATGAGGTTAACTCTCTCAAAAGTGCTTTCGCTTGTTCGTCAGATGTTTTGGCGGGCAGTGTAAACAATGGCAAAAGCTTGTCTACTGTCGCTTCAGTTACACCTGCTCCTGCTGCTGTCTCAACCCTACACAAGCGAATAGACACGCAATCAAAGGACAACAACATTGTGAAGTGCTTGCAAGTGTTAGTAGATGAAGTTAATTCTATCAAAAGTGCTATTGCTTGCTCGGCCAACACCTCGGCTGGCATTGTGATCAATAGCAATAGTTTTCCAACTGTTGCTCCTGAGTCTTCTAGTGCGGTCTCTCCCTCGCACATGTTGTTTCGTACTAATGATGTGAGTGCTGTGTCTACAGTTGTTTCGACGCGATCCTCACTTACTGCTAACAAAGGGTTTGTCACCAACTCGAAGCCAACAATCGGCGCAGCAGTTGACAGTGACGCTGCTGCGCAGTCTTCTGCCGTTATTGACGTCGACGAGTCGCTGCCTGTGAATTGTGTTCAAACTGACGTTGTTAATGCTGAACTTGAAGCTGCTGATGCTGTTAATGCTACTGACGCGGGTGTGTCTGCCTCTCCTTCTCCTACCCCTTGGCGGACAGTGGAGAACAAAAGAAGGAGGCAAAGTCGTAAGCCGGTGCGTGTGGTTGGATCCAATGACTGCAGTGACCTAGGTGTTGCAACTCCATTTAAGTGGTTGCATTTGTCATCTTTTTTGCCAACAGTTTCTTGTGATAACATTATTGAGTATGTGGGGAATCACACTGGCATTGATAAGAGACGCATTTCTTGCTACAAGCTCGTTAAAAAAGAGTCGAATCTCGAATCACTAACACACGTGAATTTTAAGCTTGGGGTCTGCGCCCACAACTTCGATAATCTGTTGAGGCCTGAGTTGTGGCCAGCAAATGTTTCTGTTCGGCCGTTCCGTTTTTTTCAAAAATTGCCGCAACAAATGCAACTGAAGTAGCTCATGCGCGCTGGCATAGTTGTTTATTATCAGAATCAGCAGACACTACAAAGCCAGTCGACAGCACTACCAGTGTGGTTGCACATAGTAAAATCAAAATTTATTTTCAAAATGTTTCTGGAATGAGAACTAAAGCTGATGTAGTCCGCAGATTGAGCTCACATTTGGATTTTGACATATTTGTAATCGTCGAAAGCTGGTTAACACCTAATTTCTTTGACTCTGAATTCTTCGATCCCGATCTATATAACGTTTATCGCAAGGACCGTGACGAAATCAGGTCGGGCCTGTCCAGAGGCGGTGGAGTGCTTATAGCAGTTCAGCGTAGATTGTGCTCGTCGATGGTTCATCTTCAAAATAATGATTCTATCCTCGAGCAGTTGTGCGTGAATGTTCGGAGTTCCTCTGAACTTCTCTTTGTATGTGTCTCTTATATTCCACCGAGCAGTTGCTTCGACATATATAGAGCGCACGTTGATAATGTTTTGAATCTCAGTTCAAAGATTGGCGAACACCACCTCTGTGTACTAGGTGACTTTAATTTGTGTAATGTATCTTGGAATAGCATTAATAACTCCTCGTCTTTTACCGCGGTTAATGCGACTACAGACAGTGAGCTATACGTAACTGATAGTTTCCTAAGTATTGGTCTTCAACAAATTAATGGAATTATAAATAATTATAAGCGTATTTTAGATCTAATTTTCATTAGCAATAATGTAAGTTATTGGGTGTTTGAATGCCCTTCCCCAATAACTCGCGTAAATAATCATCATATTCCTATGGAGGTTCATATTAAATTTTATGTTTTCGCTACTGTTCCTCCTGAGAGATGCCGACCAACTTTTAACTTTAGTTCGTGCAATTTTGATCTCTTAAATAGCCGTTTTCATGATTATGATTGGAAACACATACTCAGCAATTTGGATGCTAACGCTGCATACAATGTTTTTAAAAGTAGTATATATGAGGCGTGTGTAGAAATAGTGCCTTTAATTACGAGGAAGTTGTATAAGTTACCATGGTACAATAAGGATCTAAAGCGACTCAAAAATCGTAAAAATAGGCTTTTTAAAAGATTTAGGGCAACTAGGTCCCAATCTGTGTTCGTCAGTTATCAGTACTGCCTTAGGAGCTTTAATGCCTTGGACAAGATTCTCTATAATAAGTTCATTAGTAAAAGTGAAGCAGACATTAAAAACAACCCTAAAGCATTTTGGAGGTTTGTAAAATCTAAGAACGCTAAGTCGAGTGTGCCGTCCTCAGTCTTTTTGAATGACAAGGAGGCCAACACACCTGCTGACGTAGCCAATCTATTCGCAGAATTTTTCTCCTCCAATTATGTCTCGGATTCTAATGTTGCTTCTGAACGGTACCCTCTTTCAGATTCTGCCCTTAACTTAGGCGCACTGCATATTTCCGAAAGTGATGTAGAAGTAGCCATCTGCTCCATAAAGCACTCTTTTAAATTGGATTCTGATGGCCTCTCAGGTGCTATGCTCAAACGGTGCCCATCGCTTGTTCAGCCATTAACAATATTGTTCAATAAATCTCTTTCGTCTGGCTACTTTATTGACGACTGGAAAAAAGCTTTCATTACACCAATCTACAAAAGTGGGAACAAAAACGACGTTTCGAATTATAGGCCTATTTCCAAACTGGGCACTGTCCCAAAAGTTTTGGAATCAGTTGTCAAACAGAAGCTCAACTTCGCAGTGAAAAGTTTAATTTGCCCTTACCAGCACGGGTTTGTTAGTGGGAGGTCAACTGTCTCCAACCTTGCTACATTCATGGAGGACTGTGTCGCTGCGATGCAGTCAGGTCTACAAGTGGACGCTGTGTACACAGACTTTTCGAAGGCGTTCGATAGAGTTTCGCATAAAGTCTTAATTAACAAGTTATCGCGATTGGGTTTTCACTCAACTTTTCTGGAATGGATTAATTCCTATCTGTCCGATAGGTGTTGTACAGTTGCTTTTGATAACATACTCTCCACTCCTTTTGTAGCTACGTCGGGTGTTCCCCAAGGCAGTATCTTGGGCCCTCTTTTATTTGTCTTATTCATAAATGATATTGGATCATGCTTCCAGTCTTCTAAGTATTTATTATATGCTGACGATCTAAAGGTTTACTCAGTAATCAGAACCTCACAAGACTCTCTTTTGCTGCAAGCTGAGCTTAATAACCTGCATTCTTGGTGCTCTCTTAATTCCTTATCTTTAAATGTTAGTAAATGTTCCTACTCCACTTTCACCAGAAAGCTTCTTACCGTTCAAACTAATTACAATATTGGGGGCCATGAACTTAGTTATGTCGCAGAGGTTAAAGACTTAGGGGTTTACTTCGACTCAAAATTAACCTTCGCAACCCATATTAACTACGTAGTTTCCAAAGCTTATGCAATGCTAGCATTCGTACGTCGTAATGGTCAGTTGTTTAAGGATCCCTATACTCTGAAGCTTCTTTATGTCACGTTAGTGAGATCTAGGCTTGAGTATGCGTCTTTCATTTGGCGTCCCTATCAGGCTGTCTATATAAACCGGATTGAGAAGATTCAAAAAGTTTTTATTAAATTTGCCTTGCGTTCTCTAAAATTTTCTGAGCCTATACCTCCGTATACTTCCCGTTGTCAACTTATTAACTTAAGTTCGTTAAATACTAGGCGTTCTTTCCTAGCAGCCTCTTTTGTGGCCAAAATATTGGAGGGCACAGTCGATTGTCCTAATCTTTTGGATAAGTTAGCATTAAACGTCCCGTCTCATAATTTGCGTCGTGTTTCTTTATTCTACCTGGGATTTCCTAAAACTAACTATGTAAAATTCTCGCCTTTGTTCAGAACCCTTTCTGAGCTAAATGAGCTCTCTGAATATGACCCGTCTCTCTCATTTGGAACAGTTCGTTTTGTCCTACTTAGTTATTTTAGGTAGTATATAAGCTCTCTTGTTTTATAGTCAGTAAGGATTTATTCCATTTGATTAAATAAATAAATAAAATAGTCCAGGAATGTAAGTTGGGGCTGAACTCCATTATAAGGTGAAATGAGCTTGAACTTATGAGGGTGCCAGAACACTACGGTGCTCAAGAAAACGAACTGGCTGATGAATTGGCGAACTGCTAAAATTCAAACAGGAGTCTGGTAAGTTTGCAGAGGAGCAATAAATTTCCTCCACCACCAATATGTATGACCCTTTCCTGTCTCTTGGCCTTAATTAAATACAATGCGCAATACTGCTTGAGTGCTTGAAAAATTTGCTTTTGGTTCTTTCGACCACCTAAAATTACATTCCACTCTTTTAGACATATTGTTCAGATTTAGATCATGTTTAGGCCAAAAATGATAAAATTTGAAAAACCGCTAAATAAGACAGTGAGAGAATAGACCAGTACGCTTGTGCAATTACGCAGAGAGGTTTCGGGGCTCCAACCCGAGGCTTTAGTTTGTTTTTTCACTGGAAGGGGGTTTTACGTGGCCGATCCCAAGGCCAACGCACAACCCATCGCTGGGACAGGGCCCTTGAACCGAATAAGTTATATGAAGCTAATATTTTCCAAAAGAAATGTTGCCTGTTAGGTACGGGCACCCTAAAAATTCAGTATTTGACTACGCCAATATCGCTGTCTGTTTCGAAAAAGACGGATCATTGAAATAGCAACTTTGATTTTGCTTAATGTCTGAAAAATAATAAGCAAAGATTATTGATCAGTTTCTGCCATAAAAAAAAAAAATCACAACCAATTTTTAAGCAAAAACCAAAATCGACTTCAATACTCATATAAAAATGTAATAGTATCGTGAATTTGTTCATGGTCCAATAATCGGATCTAAACCAAATTAGTATGGGACCACCTCTGAGGTGCCACCTTTACTTAAAAAATTATAGAAATCAGTTAACGTGGCCCAAAGTTATGCGGTAACGTACGTGCATAAAAAAAATATTCCGACGAATTTATAAATCGGTTAAATAGCAGAAATAATCGGAATATTTTGCTCAAAACAGTAAGAGTCAAAAATTATGTTTGCCTTTTATTAAAATAAAATAAAAAACTGATATGCTCTATGCTTTAGATTTAATCTACTCATTCAAAGTTACACACACATAATAAAATGAGTTTCAGAATGGTGTGCAACAAATACATAGATATTTTACAAAAATATTCAAAATTATTAAAAGGATAGTTATGCGCAATATCAAATTTTATTTAACAAAAGTGTCTGCGCACACCTGTTTCCAATTTATTGAATCCCAATTCGTACGCCCTGGGTCAAATGTTTAAGCGATAATTTAATGTAATCTAAAACATTTAAAAGGTTCTGACAGCAATCAACATTTCAAAATTGTACTATTATTGGCGTCAATATTTGCACCCAAAGCAATTGCATGTACATACATATATTATGTATGTGTGTACAAATACAAACACATTGTTCCTTTTTGGCATAGTAAAGTAAGCGCAGGGTACGCCGGCGGAGTTTAAAATGATTGATTTGTAATCAATAAATAAATAACACAGTGAATTCATATATATTTAATGAAATTTAGAGGAATTCAAAATACAATGTAGTCCGAATAGCTTTTTTTTTGTGGTAAGAATTGCAGCTGCGACGACGGTGGGAAAGTAATTAAATTACGAAATTTTACAATAACAACTGTGACAATACAATTCACATTAATTCATAATAGTATTACAATAATATTGCCAGACGCATGTAGATTGAAAACGACAAAAAAAAAAATATTAAAAATACATACCACACTTAAATATTCAAATATTCGATTAGATAGGGGCTCATGTCCCCGACACACATACTTACATATTTATTTAAAATAACAACAGTAAAAATAAAAACGAAATGCGAAATGCTAACGGTCAAAAGAGATGACGACACGCTTCACCCGGGGGAAAATACTCGGTGAAGGACAGCTACAAATTATATTTATTATATTTAAAAGCATTTCATGTAAAATTTAAACTAAAATAAAAAGCAGAGAAGTTAATTTGCATAAAATCAAATAAGTTTTAAAGTTAACATACTGGACAATGCCTGAAAAAGCGCTGAGACGTCGATGACAATACGCGCGTGCAGGTTGATGTGGATAAATTGAGGTGGCGCTACTGCGCGCCTGTATTACTACCACATATGCATACACTTACTTAAAAGAAACCTACTGATTTCTTCAACATACGAGTCTTTCAAACAACGCGCGTGTTTCACGAAACATTTTCTTTTTTTATTTATTGAAGTTTTTCATTTTCGAAATGAAGGTCGACCTTTTGACTCCCTCATCGAACTATCCAGTGACACAAGCAAAGTATGCCAGTAATTTTAAGTGCTGATGCTTCGAAATAAATTTAAGTGACTTAGGTACTCCCCAGACAATGTTGTTGCACACGTGCTAACCAAACTTGAAGAATGACCTGACTTAAGATTTCTGCAAAGTTTAAATTCCTGTGGTACTACAAGTAATTTAACTTCCAAGTATGTGGCGTGTGTATGTGTGGAAACAAATTATGACGGACATACATATGTACATACATTCTTAAGTGTTTACAAGTTCGGCAAGCATACACGATGAACATTGCATCGTACATTTTGTTGCTTTCGGCAATGCTTTTGTGTCGTTGCATACAAAGCAAACTTGGCATACAAAGATAAAACTAAGTTAGCCACAGTCTTAATACCATTGTGGCTAGAGTGGTTAGGTGGAGCATGGTGTGGTGCATGCAGTCGCGATAAGCCCTTCACGCGATACAAATGTACGTACATAAATTTGCATGCATGTCTATACATATGTAAAATTGGCATGCCCGTGAGCAAATACATAATCGTAAACGTAAATGATTTGCAATTTATCGATGTTATTTTGGCAATTTCGAGTTGAATGTGGTTAACTGAATACACACAGGCATGGATGTACAGTGGGACATTTTATATGTTCCAGTAATGAAAAAATTAAATAAAAGTAATGTTTATTTAATGGTGATAGGATCTAAAATGTTTTCCAATTACACTGTACGGACGCTAAAAAAAAAAAACATTAAAAAAAAGGAACAGTCCAGCGCCTTCGTCTTGGTCTGCAGGCTGTATCGGAGATACACCCGCTAAATTTAAACGTAGAATACGTGGTATGGTTAAGAGCATATCCAAGTCAAAAACGAAAGCACAAACTAAGAAAAAAATATCGATAACAAAAGCGATAATAAAATCGATAACAAAATCGATAAAAATATCGATAACAAAATCGTTAACTAAATCGATTACAAAAT
>NW_016174361.1:0-11001 GCF_001687245.7 Rhagoletis zephyria
ACTTCGTGTGCTTTCTCTCGTTGCTAATTTGTCACCAAAGCGGCATGAAAACCGTTCGTAAACGCCGTCATAAGTCTGTGAGTATATGTATGTGTGTGGATGTTGTCGCAGAAGAAAGTACACAATTTTTTATTTTTTTTTGCATTTATGTAGAGGAATTCACTTTTGACAATTCATTAAAAATGCATTAGTAACTGAAGAATAAATCCAACTTGAAAAATGTTGAACGAGTACTGAACAATTTTCAATATGGGGCGGGTGTCATTAAGAGGAGTGCGCACCTGTGTAAATATTTTACTAAATAGTTACTTATGCTTCTATGTACATTTAAAAAAATTTCCTTAAAACCTTAAAAATATTATTGAGCTTTCATCGAAGATTTATTGATATCCATTATTGTTTAAAATGCTAATAAATCATTATTCGACTTCAGGTTCCAACTACCAACGCTGCCCGCATCCGCATCTGTCAGTTCGTTCGATTGAGCACTTTCACTGTCTAGTAGTTGAAATATCGTAGTATCCGGTGTTGGATTAAATATCTGCCAATCGCACCATAAAGAAGATAATCTTAATAATTAAATGAATTTAGTTTTGGAACTTACTGAACCTACAGTGTCATCGCACTTCTCCAGATATCGCGATTTTACCAAAGACAACTGCAGTATGGCAAACAAAAACATTAAAAATAATAGTTTATTAATAATTGTATGCATTTCGAACATGAAAATTGTTTTCAAAGTAAAGTGCTATTCCGGCCGGTTGTTGTGGTTGAACTGGCTGCCCATTGATCCAATCTCAATTTTTGCAGCTTACTTGATATGTTTATTATTTTGCGCTCTGGGAATTCCGCAAAATCAAATATGAGTCATTTAAATAAATACAATCTTATACATTTACAAACATACATATACGCATATATATAGGTATTTATGTAAATTATTTTTACTGGATATGTATGTATGTATATCAGTACTTGTGTTTGTCAATGCACATACTTATAAATTATTTTGTTTTCCATTTACTAGGGCTTCGGCGACTGTTGCTTATCGCTAGCACACGCCTTCTGCGGCTAAAAATTAAAATTGCAATTGCGTTTATACATATACACATACTTAACATTCTTCTTTACATACCCGGCAAAGAATTGTGCGAATAATCTCGAAAGAGNTAAATGAATTTAGTTTTGGAACTTACTGAACCTACAGTGTCATCGCACTTTTCCAGATATCGCGATTTTACCAAAGACAACTGCTGTATGGCAAACAAAAACATTAAAAATAATAGTTTATTAATAATTGTATGCATTTCGAACATGAAAATTGTTTTCAAAGTAAAGTACTATTCGGCCGGTTGTTGTGGTTGAACTGGCTGCCCATTGATCCAATCTCAATTTTTTCAGCTTACTTGATATGTTTATTATTTTGCGCTCTGGGAATTCCGCAAAATCAAATATGAGTCATTTCAATAAATACAATCATATACATTTACAAACATACATACACGCATATATATAGGTATTTATGTAAATTATTTTTATTGGGTATGTATGTATATCAGTACTTGTGTTTGTCAATGCACATACTTATAAATTATTTTGTTTTCCATTTACCAGGGCTTCGGCGACTGTTGCTTATCGCTAGCACACGCCTTCTGAGGCTAAAAATTAAAATTGCAATTGCATTTATTTATACATATACATATACTTTACATTCTTCTTTACATACCCGGCAAAGAATTGTGCGAATAATCTCGAAAAAGTGTAATCCAAGATTAGTCTCCATGGGGTAAAATTAGGCATTAATTAGGCGCAACTAATCTCATACGGCTTATCAATTGGCCACCAACCCATCTTTAAAGGGAGGATTTAAGTATGGAATGCTGTGTTTGCACTTAAGCAACGAAATTTCATATGCGGGGTTGGCATAGCAGACAGAGTTGTTGCCTAGAAAACCTGAACTTCCCTCAGTTGTCAGAAATTTTTACTTTAAAAAAGCGAAAGTTGTTTTTCGTGACCGTTCGGATATAACAGGAGAACAATATATGTATATTCTTTTTTTTTGTAAACAGAAAACAGCACTCAGGCAATATGCCGCTCCTTGCACCGTCTTCATGTTCCTTTTAATCTCTTTTAAATCTACATAATTTACATATGAATCGAAGCAGATCGTTAATCTCATTACCTGTAACTGGTTTCGGAGCAATGAATGACTAGTATAAATAAGCCCTCTCTAGTCCAATGGGCAGATGTCTTATAGCCAGGTACCACCGAGTGTACTGGCACCCAGGGTAAGGTAATTACGCTATGTTTCCCAACACACCTTAGTCAACACTTGCATTGCCGGCTTAGTTTGGAAGGAGCAAAAGAGCTGGTCAATGCTTTAAGTGCAGCTTGACTGTCACTATAGGTGCGTAAACTTCGGAATCTCCAAGAAAAATGTGATGCCCATTCCCACTACTCTGAGATCCCGACCCAATGCCAGATTTGGAGACATTAATGAAGATTCGGCAATGTCTGAGCCCGGGGTCAGTACTGATCTTAAGTCAGCACTCAGCCACTGAGAACTTAACATTTTGGAATCCGATTAGTAAAAGTAATGGTCCTGTACTATCCTGGTGCATTGAAAATACAATTGCGTCGTCGAACTAATAGCCACAAGCAATCTTGGCCTCGCTTTTAGTCTGTAGATGACCTTTAAGATTACGCCATGTATAAAGGTGCGCAGTTACGGTAAGTTTAGTAGTGTACTAACGAACAGCATATAGCAAATGTCCTCTAAAGTCTCCAACCGTTTCTCGGCTGGAGCTGCGACGTCAGCACCGCCTAGGCACATTAGACCCAAAACACACACACATCACAACCCAAGGGAGGGGTGCGGCACCTGCTTCAAGGCTAAACGGCAGGATGCTGCTGATATATCTAGCAGCTCAAAGAAGGTTGCAACCACAGGTCAGAGGGCCGGCTAAACATGTCCGCCCATCTAAGCAGGCCTACTGCGACAAAAAGTCGGCCATTTGGGTCGTTAATAGGTTAGGGGACCTGCCAACAGAACAGCTGATGAGGAATATTGGGCGAGGGGAGTAGCAGCTTAGGTAAACCCTCAGGCACTGCTCCAAAGAGGCAACGAACTGCTGAACAGGAAGGGGATAAGGCCGCCAAAAGACCGAGAACAGGCGGCCATAAATATCCATCCTTCAGGGTTGTATTTAAGGGAGGCGGGGAGGTACTGGCTATCATCGGCAGAGGGGAGGGGGAAGAGACTATCCCGAAGCAGAAATGGAGGCCGGTGGAGGAGGCCATTGCCGCAATATTCCTCTTAGAGGCAAACCTTGGACCTCCTCCGCTCTGCCATGATTCCGGTTGATATCAGGGAAGAGCAAAACGCATCGCTTGCGAGGACCATAGGTCAGCCCAGCTCTACAGGTTGGCCGTCAGCAAGGTAGGTGAGGTTTGGCCGCCTTAGGGCTCTGGTTTGGATTCCGGCTAAACCGGCCGAGCCTGAAAAAATAGAGTGGATCTTTAGATCTTGCAACAAGGATCTGCCGACAGAGAACAGAAGGTTGCTGATCCTCAACGCCGAATCGCTCGCCCCATTGGCGCAGAAGGATTGGATAGTCAGATTCGGATTTGTTGACGCAACCGATCGAATCTTCCGCAGCGACGAGCCGGGCTTGGACCTTAATGAGGAGAGCGACAAGTCCGGCATGCGCAGCGGTTTGGGGTCGCTGGTTTATGAAGACGATTTCCTCGCCGATAACACTGGGGGTAAGGAGATCGAGGAGGCGGACGCAGATGTCACAATGGTGGAGGTAAAGCGGACGGATTCGTATGAAGTTGATCCATATCAACCTGCACCATTCTAAACTCGCGTCCGCCGATCTTGAGGTCCGCCTGGCTGCCGGTGGACTTGACGTGGCCTACATCCAGGAGTTGTGGATACATGGCAACAAAATCTTCGGGCTTGGGGTGTAGGGCTTTAAGCTAACAAAAATTATGGCTTTATTAAAAAAAATCCGAAACTGCTCTGCCACGGGTGGGACACGTAAGAATTTGTATATGAAAAGGTGCTTTTTGTGTGGTCCATGTTAAAGATTAGTTATTAAAAAATATAAGAAGCCAAGTAGGGGTTCAATTCACTCACGTTTTATCTTAGGATAGTGCCTTTTATATAGAAGAAAATGCCTAGCACCGTCGGCCAAAAAAACGATTAAAAATCAACGCGATTTCCTAGCGTCTTCCAAATTTTCACTTTTACCTACTTAAATTTAATGGGCTATAAAACTACATAGATACATATATTGTTTGGTTTGGGTTAAATCAAAGTGATCGGAAAACCACACATTTATGTGCACATTTTGGACTACAATACTTTGAGATTCCGAAAATACCACAAAGACAACAATTTTTATGCATTTCATAGTGAATTTTGAGGCATTAGCTGCTGCCGAAATCACAGTTGGGACAGCGACAGCAAGAGTTGCCACCACACGAATGTCTTACCACACGAAAGAGCTCAATTGAGAAATGTCATACTAGAACGTATTTACATACCTACATAGGCACATATTTACATACAATATTTATTTACAAAACTATCACATTGACGGCCGCTCCTTCTCCGCAAAATATATAGCTGCCGGGCGCCAGTGCGACAAATCGACTTTACAAAATGCAGCAGTGGCAGTGGCGATGGCAATGGCGGCTCAACACAAGTCACAAAATGCCAATGGTGGTCTAATCTGTCGCACTCTGGGAAGCACTCTAGTCTAAATTGCAAATAAATTGCAAGATAAATTGTTTGTTTGTGTCAATATTTTTCTATGTAAATTGGCAAATTTAAGCCAAGGCAGTGAAAAACATCGCAACAAACCAACAACCCAACCCATATCCGCTCCCCCACTCGTCACTGCTCTGACGAGCGAGTAATAGGGAACTCTAAGTTAAGCGCTCGTAAGTTTGCTTAAATGGCAGTCAATTCTTTGCCGCTCGATATCACCAATGCCAATGTGAAAAAATCGGCACCAACTGCAATTTCATTGAATTGTTGGCTGAGGTGCAAGCGGAGTGCCACTGCAGATTTCAGAAATAGAAGCAAAAGGCAAAACGTTGTAGGAGGTCAAGTGATTTGTACTTGATTTATTGCATGGTGAGGAGAAATTTTTACGCCAACTAAGCGATTTTCTACTTGTAGTTTCGAAGGCTAGGAAAAGTACAACTTGCCTCTGTGTATGTGGATATTTATAAATATACATACATACATATGTACGAACATGTTCATATGTATGTATAAATAACATTGGTAAACGATAACACATGTTTGTATGTTTGTTAAGGTAGCGCACACTACATTGAGAATAAAAATCGAGTATCTTTTTCCAAACGAATTATAAGATATGGACTGTTTTTATGCCACAAAAATCTATGTCGCAAGGCTTTATAATACCGAAAAATGTAAGCATACAAGTTTAAACCTAAGCAGAGTACAAATGAGGGCATGTGTTGGGACTGTAGAGGCAATGAGAACTTGCTCTACGGATGCCCACCATATTATTGGTTAGTTTAGGTTGAAGTGGCTGCTGGTGGTCCTGCCAGCACACTGTTATACCATTTAGCACCTAAACACCCTCTCCGCTCCGCTCCTACTTGACTCAACATGTGAAGTTGACGAGTTTGAGCAAGCACCGTATTTTTATTCCCGCTACATAATTCAGGCTACATAATTCAGGCTCGCAAGTCTCTTTACTTGCCAACAGACAGCCCCATGGCCAAGGAATTTTATTCTCTGTCCCCCTGATTGGAAGGCAGAGTCCGCAAAAAACTCCGGAATCATTTTCCGGAGGATCCATCAGACCAGACCGAGCATACTTCGAAGTGCCTTTAAAATAAAACTTGAAAAAATGGCAGTTGAGAAGTGCCGAAGAAGGTTGTTACCGATACTTTGGATACGAAAACAATATTAACTCAGTGAGATCGGATGACTAAGATTAATGTACTCACACAAAATTTATTCAATTGAAAAATGTTTGGGTAGGCGCTATGGTTGTAAGTCATGCAGAGTTCCTATGGCTTGTGGCGCTTTGGCTTTTGGTGGATGCATCTAGCAAGTTCAGCAAGATTTGCGGTGCCTTCAATATATTACTTTAGTAAATTTTATGATGTGTCACTTGAGAAGTGCATGCCCATCATTTATACGTGCTTTATATCCAGTTTGATCAGTTGATTAGGTGTGTAGCATACCTTTAGGCACTAAGTGTTGCTAGTCGGCTAAACATACTTTACTGATTGAAATTTGCATTATGAAATTTTATAAAATTGCATTAAAGATTAAATAATTTTTAACATATCAGTCGACTTTTTTTAATCTAATTTAATTTCCAATACAAAGTCTGAAGGTATTTTTGACGCTTTTCTGTAGCAGTGGGCCTCAAACTGAGCCAAACATATTTTAAAGTACGTGGCAGCCTAATGTTCCTACAAGCAGTTATAAAAGGTCACAAAAGTTTTACGTAAATCGCGCTGCCAAGACTATTGTATGTATTTAAGTACGTAAGCGAATTTTGTGCAACAGCATCCATGTACAGATGGAATGTTAGAGCTACTGTTGTTAATTATACATATTGACCCACTAAAAAATTTCGTAGAAAAGTAAGAAGTGTCGTTGCTAATGGAAGTACCTAACAACTTTAGACGCTACAAGAATTAAGATAATCTCCATAAATACACAACAAATATTTTCTCTTGCTTACAGTATTTTCACACACTCGCCTTCATTTAAAATATTTAAGAAATCAATCGTATAACAATTGTTAAGCCATTAAATGAACTTAAAGGTAAATTAGTAAGCGAGTGAACGTTGCTTGTAACTCCATATCTGACAAGCAATCGCAAACAATCATCACAATAAACTAGCTTGTATTTGATTGCTCCTTTTTGTTCGCTGTGAATTCGACATTTTCCAATTGCAAAAGATCTTCCTCGTCACTTTGCATTCGTTCAATTCCCACGCATTGCCAAACAGAAAAGCAGGAAAAGAGGGATCGTCTTCAATTAAGCATGTTCATCGAAATGGTGGCGTGAATAAGTAAATGAGAGTGCAACTGGCGGCGGTTCAGTCAGTGGATGCATACAAAGGGTAATGATTTTTTGCTCTACTGCTGCAATTTTAATTCCAACTTTCTAAATCTATTGTTAAATTGTTTGGTTATTTTTTGTAAGTATTTAATTTAGCTTGCCATTTTATCTGTTTGGTCTGTCAAATTGTTACGAACGTCACTGGACATTTTAGCTGATAGGTCTCATTTAAGTGATGTGCCCAGGATGTAAAGATTGACGGCACTTAACTTCATAGTTCAGAAGGCGCAGCAGTTGTGCGAAACCGTTGCTAAAAAAAAAAAATCAGTGATCGTAATGCGTCTTCTGAACGGCTTGATACATTAGCTGTCAAATTCAACAACACCCAACATGTTGGGCCTCATGCATAAAAAGTGAGCTTAAGCTCCGACTCGTTTTTCAGTACAAATTCTTGAGCTTGAGCTCACCCTTTCAGTGCAAAAATTGAGTCTGAGCTTAAGCTCACTTTTTATGCATAAGGCCCGTTGTCTCATATGATCAGAGAAATATTAAGATCATCTATCACGAAACTGTTCAGTTGATCAGAAGTACAAAACAACACGCAACAGTTGTGCCTTCTGAGCGTGCCCAGTCTTCCATTGTTCAATGCTTTCGAAAAAAATGTGGGTGCACCTCAAAGATTTTGACTGTATGCTTTCTCCACTGTATATAATTTTAAGATAATTTACTTTTTTTCTAAAATTATGTTGAATTTTTTTTTTTTAAGAAATCCGATGTAGGTGTGTATTTGTTAATTAAAAATGTAGGAATTTCAACAAAAAAGTGTGTATTTTCATACATATCGTCGCGTAGGTGTTCTTTTTTTTGTGGTCAAAAGCTTGGCACAATAGATACAGCAATCTTGTATTAAAAATTCTCAACAAATTATTTTTCGTGATTGAAATAACGAAAAACAAATTGGGTATTCACACAATTGTGATACGAGTTGCACAAAATTTCGGCGAATTCCCAATCGTGTGACACTGCTTTTAAACTTGTATTTATACGGATGTTGGTAAAGAATGAAATATAAAAAAATAACCAAAATTAAACAACAACAAAAATAATATTTTAAAACTTGTAAAAATTTGGTGCGGCTATAATTTTTTCGACTAGTGTACATAAGTTGACTATGATTACTCGGCCGTGCAATCATAGTAGCACAATGCCACTAATATTGGACTTACAAACTAACTACGGGCAGAAATTGCAAAATTTCAACTCTATTTGCTTGAAAAATTTAATTTTGATCAGTATTTTTCTTTTAATCAATCTATGTTGAAAAAAAGTTAAAATAAAAAATATTTAGTCAGAATAGTTGGACATGGTAGCGACGATATATGTATGTATACTAGTTTCTCTCAAAATAATTCATTTCAATAAAACTCAACATATTGATCTCAGCAACACATAGGAGATTTTAATTTTTTGTTTTTGTTTTGACCCCCTTCAAATTATTTTCAAACTACAACCTTCTTAAACCGCTTTCGCTTGACACCCGTATATTGATACATATTTCAATTACGAAATTTCAATAAATTAACTTGAATTTGACCTTTTAAATGGGTGGCAACCCTCCAAAATATAGTTTATAAATTATAAATTTTTAAAATCATTTCGATTGATAGCCAAAAAGTATTATTTCATTTAGCTGATTAAATTATTTGAGCTTAAATTTTTAAGCAGGTGGCAACCCTCTTCAACCCTCTATTTCGTCTAAAATGCCCATGTTTAGATACATATTTCAATTACCTAACTCCCTTAATTAAAGTTGGATTTCATTTTGTAAAGAGGTGGCAACCCCCTTACATGTAGTTTAGAAATTAAGCCTTTCCAAAACCATTTGGATTGATACCCATATTGTAGTAATTCATTTAACTTAAATGAATTTAATTTTTTAACAGGTGGCAACTCTTTAAAAAAAAATCGATTTAATTAAACTTAAATTTATAAATGGGGCAGCTCTTTTTAAACCTAATTAAGTAGGCGCCTTTCTACAACCGGCCCAAGGCAACATAAAGTTTATCGATTTCAAACGTTAAGCAGCCGATTTTTTATAAACATACATATATAGTATATACGGCAATTAGGTATAACATGTATTTTGCAATGTGTTAGCCTAATATGAAGGTGCAGCTTATTAAGAACTTTAAAGAATTTACCACTGAGCAGAATAAGCATCGTCCTCAGGCATCGAATAATCAGCATCATTGTTTAGTCATCCGTTGTATCACTTCCAACCACTTTATCATCGTTACTCACCACTCACCTTTTCAACAGTTTGACACTTTGTACATCGTACAAATTATACGGCAACTACGCTGAGCATTTTGTAGTACTAATGTGCTAATGTACGTCCCCGCCCAATTCGCATTTGACTACAAAATTTAGAAAATCTATAAGCGGAGTTTTATTAAAATTTATTTTCAGCTAATCTTTTGATTATTTCTATATTGAAAACTATTATTCAACAAGTGAATTCTTCATTAAAACATGGCAGCCAAAATATAAATGTGAGTATAAAAAATGCATATAGTTATTTAATCATCACTCATTTGCCACATGCGCCGCAGTTTATGCCACTACGCGCCCTCCTAGTGCTGCAGACACAAAACATTGATGGGTCAGAGGCACGACTGAGGTTCTTGACTGCTTCTGAGAAGGTTAATTGTCAATTGTAAAATGATTCGCTTCGCTAAATGTCTTGTTAAAAAATTAAATGCAGATGCAAACACATGCACATACATATGTTAGTTGTTTTTAACGCTGAAAACATTAAAGCATGATTGTGTACTTATTTAATTTAAGTAACAAATTTTTCTACTGTCGTTAATATTTTCAACTTTAATTTTTTCTATTAATTAAACAGAATTGCATATCATCGTTGTTGATTTCATTAGCTTCGTCAACTAATGAAATTTTGTATATTTAATGCGTTTGCCAAACATACTTTTTTCCAACAACGCGTTTTTTGTCCATTTTTAGTATCCGAAAAAAATTTCAAAAAAAATAAAACAGAACATAAAAGAAAAATATTATTTTGCGATTTCTTGATGTCTTTATGACTTTTTATTATAAGTAAAAACCAAAACTGATTGTACAATTTTATTTATTTCATTAATGTTCGGTTTTACATGGAATAATAAGTGTTGAAGTGAAGAAATAAATAGTTTTTTTTGCTAAATAATGCCTCACAGAATTTTTTTATGCGGTTTTTTAGAACTTTTTACATGAAGTAAATGCTGGAACGCATCCCCTGTTTTTGTATGAAAGTAAAGAACTTTTTTATGCGGATCTTTTTTATGCGGCTTTCTGAGGAACGCATGTACCGCATAAAAAGAGACCTAAGTATATAACAAAAAAAAAATATTTATATACTCTTTCAACGCAGGTGGAAAGGCAAATGACATAAAAAGTCACTGAATCAAATCAGGAAAACCCGCTACCAGCAGGTACTTAAGGAATATCAGAGCTCCTTGAAAGAGAAGTAATCGGCAGACCCCAATCCACCTGACACAGCAGTACCGGCAGAGAGAGCAAGAAGCCGTAGTCGATGAAAAATCGAAGACGTCGGTATCTATGCAGAAACATAGTATCGACGTCAATCTATCGACTCTCCTTATGGACTACATTCTCTATAATCCGGCGCATCCCATCCGGTTACCAGATGCGCGGACCAGGCATCTTTGAACTTCCTGGCTGTCTTTCCTGGCTTTGTACTTCCTGGCAGGGAATCTTGTTTTGCTTTATGAATTCCATATGTTTTTTTTTAATATATAAGCTATAGTGAAATTTCTTAGGTAAAAAATCGAATGCAAACAATTTTATTATTTACATATACATACATATGTATTTTAACAAATTTCTTATAACACTCACTCAAAACCTATA
>NW_016174362.1:0-3592 GCF_001687245.7 Rhagoletis zephyria
ATTAAAGGAAATTGCAGACCAAACAACTGGAAAATTATTAAAACTTACTTCAAAATGCTTTTTGACTAAGGCTTAAATATCGGCGACAACTTTCTAGCGCTGCCATTTACTACTAGCTTCCTACCATAAAACCCTCAGTTCGTCGCCAAAGAAAGTCTGTTCAACTTTGGCAAACTTAAATAATTTTTTTTCTGGGGGAATTACAAACACGCTACGTCTTTAGTGAACTTCAATCAATCATGCAGCATCAATAAAAAAAAAGCACAAAACCGGTAAAATACAGTACATTACGTCAACCAATATTTCCAAAGGCAACAACAATCTGTTTATTGGTATACTTCACCGTTTTTTTTTTTGCTGCTTCTTCATCTAACTTAGTCACTGAGTTGCCGTCACTGCTGCCAGTGTGGTAAAGAGGTGGCAGTTGGCGATACATACTAATTGAAATTGTGGAGATCTCTTCCACATATGTATGTAGCGATAGCACAGCGTCAATCATCGATCGAGTATTTTGAGAGCAGCGCGCAGTATCGCCAGAGTAGTATTGTGGGAGCGCTGATCCCGCGCCGCGACGTGAGAGGCTACATATCAGCTGCTGACTGACGCTCATCGATTCTCACTGCTGCTGAGTCTGAAGCGTTATGCTTTTTTTTCTTTTTCTTCTTTTTGATGCTGCGCGTGCTTGTACAAACGTTTGTATGTGTCCGTGTAGCAGCAAACCGTGTTAATGAAAAAAATCAATAAAAAAATAAACACCAAATAAATACATCATCACTAAGTATCCAACAGCTCATCCTAAGATATCAGCATTTTTTTTGGGTCTTCACTTTGGCTTTGTCTTTCGTGCTCTGCTGGAGCCTCTCCGTTTGTAGCTTGTTCGCCAGCGTGGCCAAGCTACACGTGTTTTTTTTATTGTTTCTGTTGGTTAACATAATTTTTTTGTGGTTGAATTTTAATTCGATTTTTTTATAACAAATACAACAAAACTCCTTGCTTTTTCGTAGTCGTCTCAGCATTTTTTTTGTTGACTTCTATCGTCTGTTTCTCTCCTCTTCTACCTCTTAGTCAACGTCGTTTCATAGGCTAGTAATCTTGAAAATATAGCTATACGGCTTATCTGACACGAAATAAAGTTTATTTTTGGCTGCTGCTTATTGTTATTGTGCGCTGGTTTTTTGCCATTTGTTTGCTTTTTTTGCGATTAAAAGAGATTATTCGGTTACTTTTTCGTACCTTATTTTTTAATTCATATTTATTTATTGTTTTTTAAGATGCCCGTATTGTATCTCATGTGTATGTATTTCTTTCGGTGGCTTTAATTTCTTCGTGAGTTTGGTTTTTTTTTCTAAGCNATTTTTTAATTCATATTTATTTATTGTTTTTTAAGATGCCCGTATTGTATTTCATGTGTTTGTATTTCTTTCGGTGGCTTTAATTTCTTCGTGAGTTTGGTTTTTTTTTTTCTTAGGCACTTTTAATAATGATTCGCCACTTTTACAATGAAATACTCACAATAAATATCGTGCTTTCACGTTTAAATATTCTTTTATAACAGCCCTTCCTTCTTCATCTCTTTTTGGCTCCCCACCCGTAAATCATTTTTTGATGACAATTGTTTTCTTTTGGCACCTAGTTTTTGTAGTTCCAAGCCTCGCTTGAATGAGTGTTTTAATTTTGCTTCGACCGCGGTACGCCGGTACTGTTGTTGTTGATTTATGTATGAGGTTTTGATTTTTAATTGTACAAATCTCTTTTATCTCATTGCCCTGTTTCCATTCCCTTCGTATTATTGTTGATTATTTTGATAATCTTCGACTAGTTTGTTGGTAAGATATTCTTTTATATATTGAGACAGTTTCTAGGATTTAAAAAAATAGCCTAAACATAGCTATTTGTCCGACTTATCTCACTTTCTAACTACAGCGACCCAATACTTGCTTTTCATGCCTATAGACTTTGTCTGGTGCCGAATCAGCTAAGCGCGATATCCTTCAATGGCTGGTGAGTTATATGCAATCTCTCACTATAACTGTGTCATACTCCCGAGAATCCGCCGTAGTAGAAACATAGGCCGGCCTTGAAGCCCTTAATTATTCACTGGAAGTTTACTATACGTCTCGCTTCGTTCTGGATAAGTCTTCTATAAAAAATAAGATAACAAAGTTCCATAGGAGGGCGTGCAGATGATCACATGGATTTTAACCGATGGCTCCAATTAGACGTTAAAGATGAGAAGCGGGGTTTGCTTATAAGAGCTCTCACTTTACTTCAACCAAGTTCTTGGCTGATCGGTTTTAATAAAGCACTTGAATATGATAAATCCTTACCGAAGATAGTCATAAAGGGGAATCTATCTGGAAGATAGGCATGTAAGACAAATTGCAAAACAAATGGCAAGGATCAGTGCCACACTCAATGCGGGTATTCCGCTCTCATCTTGCGAGTTCTGGCTAGAAAATATCATCATCGGACAGTAGAATAGAATAGAAGATGGTCTGCAGAGTCCACTTATAGCATAGTATGATAACATCTTGGCAAATTAAAGAGTTTTCTCTATCGACTGGAGCGACCACTTTAACCAATAATCGGGCTACGACTCTGATAAGAACGCACGCCAACTGAATCGTTCTACAACGTCTGTAGGTGTTTAACGTGGATACCTGCCGATGACGGCCTAACCCCACGGTACTCAAAAGCACAAGGGAACGAACCAATGCGGTGATCAACGCCCCGAAATGCAAGCATTTTCCGTACCAATCGGTAGTGCGGAATGGACCCATCAACCACTTTGGTGGGGCACAAGGCCTATCTAAAACCTCAACCGTACTTTGGGTCTGGCACCCGGTTGCTATGCAACTCCACTTCGAGCCAACAAAACTCGGTTATACACGATAGTCCACGAAGCAAATTGAAGCAAGCTCCTAGGGCTCCTGCTCTCCGTGCTACCAGAATTAAGTCTCTGGTCAAAACTCGTAGCCGAATCTACTATCAGTTGAGCTTCCCACTCAGCGCCCAGACTGGCGGCCAATGACTAGGGTTCCCGGGTCTCAGGCCCGTAATACTACTTATGCGGATTCCGAATTCTTCTGTTGTAGTTGACTGGAGTAGAGGAAATCAAGACTGTAAAACACTACTATGCCACTGTTAAAGAGGGACCGCCACAAATGGCGGCCATCACCACTTACTTAAGTATCTGACGGAAATATGTACCTACAGCTAGTATTCATGACTTCCTAAGGAATAATATGAGGAGTCTTTATTACCGCAATACAATGGACCTATGGTGACCTAAGTGTACTTGCTTTCAACGCCGGTCTGACGGCAGCTACGATATCCTTGGCCGATTATTACCTTCCTGCAAAGGCATCGTGCACAAACTATGTGGATCTGAGGAGTAGAGTGTAACTCCAATGAGTCTGGTACTCAGTTGATGGACAAATCTCGAGGAATTGTTGGGTTTCAACTCCGTAAATTCTTTGGTTGCTTTCAAAAATTCAATAGCATGGAGCTGATAGATTTAAGGCACTAGTATGCGTAAGAGGTAGACTCGAAGCTGATAGCTGAGACAACTGATATATATATATATATATAT
>NW_016174362.1:3602-11004 GCF_001687245.7 Rhagoletis zephyria
ACTATGTGGATCTGAGGAGTAGAGTGTAACTCCAATGAGTCTGGTACTCAGTTGATGGACAAATCTCGAGGAATTGTTGGGTTTCAACTCCGTAAATTCTTTGGTTGCTTTCAAAAATTCAATGGCATGGAGCTGATAGATTTAAGGCACTAGTATGCGTAAGAGGTAGACTCGAAGCTGATAGCTGAGACAACTGATATATATATATATATATATATTCTCTACATAACAAATAAATGTGTTAAAAACCAGTCTTATAACCTGTTTGGAGCTAGTTAATCTGAGAAATCATTCGCAACTCGACTATTAATGTTTTCTGTAAAACCTAAAATTTCTTTGTACAATTACTGAGCTTGTATGCACGTAAGCATGAGGTACGAAATTTTTCTTATGCAAATTTTATGCTTTTCACGGTAGCTGAAAAAAAGTTGCTTTAAGAAAAACAAAAACAAAATATGTTGGCGCTAAAAAAAGCTCATTAGCACAAATATTTCTAAAGCGCATGTATTCAAATGCTAAACTACCTAGTAGGAAAATTTACTACCGAGTTTAGAGATATATTTGAGATAACTGAAAAGATCTAACAATTTAAAAAAATTCCGGAAAAACTTAAAGCAATACTTTTTTACTCAACATCAACACACATATTATTTTTCTTTTATTTAACTTTAATTACTCCTCAATAGAAATATTACAAATTAGTTTTCTGTCGGTCGCTTTGAAGATTGGTGATTAAAAACCAACGGAAAGCTAATTAATTCCGTAATTAATTTTTCAATCACTAATAAGGAAATAATTGGAAGCAATACTATATTTAACAACTAGTTTGGAGGTCACTCAAATCAAAGTATAGTTTATAATTCCTCATCGATCATCTGTGAAGTACAAATAATTTTGGTTAGACCAAAAATTAAATTATTAAAGCGAATAAATTTCCCCACAGGCAAGTATGGCAATTTTCAAGAACTGACTTGCCAGCCTACTGTGCCCACCATTGTCGAGATGAATACACAACTAATTTAGAGCGGTCTTGGGCGGTTTTTGGCGGTTATAATTAGACATAATTATACAAAGCGGATCATTATTAATTGTTTTGAGAAATTTCAATTGAAATCTTTTGAGTGAAATTATCAAAGAATGTGTGAGTATTTTTTTGAAGAGACATTAAATAAATGAATAAATAGTAAGCATGTAAACAAGTAAATATTTGCTTACAAAAAATTTAAAAAATATTAAACCAAAACTGTGTAAAACCGAATGAAATAAAATTGTTTTTCGAGCAGGATTTTGTGTTATTAATTAAGGGGATTTAAAATGCCTCATCAAAGGTGTCGTAGTATTTATGGAAACAGAAATANGGGGATTTAAAATGCCTCATCAAAGGTGTCGTAGTATTTATGGAAACAGAAATACTCCAGCTCTCCATTTAGCTACCATCGACCACCCTTGACCACTTTTCGCATTATTTCAGCATGGCGTTCTCATTATCTACGGTTTCTTCGATTCACCCACGTCTAGGTCCCATTTTTATGCTCTGGCCGCACTTTATGCGTAGCTGGTTATTACTTTCCAGTTTTATTTACTAGTTTACTATATTACTAGGAAAAATTTTATATTGGGGTCAAGTCTTACTGTCAGCCAGTTTACCATTTTTCTCTTGTTTTTATTTCCCCCGCACGTGTCTGTAAATTAACTAAAAGTGAGTATTAGGGCCTTGGTTTTCTTTGCCGCCAGTTCAGGGATGTATAATTCTAACAATTTCTGGGCCCTTAACAGGGCCTAGTTTAGCCCTCTACTGTTGATGTTGGTGGATCTGGCAACTTTCGTATTTCGTATGCCGTATGAGAATTGTGCTACACCCGATGCTAATGACATTCATCTGTTTCGGTTGTTTCGTATATCAGCTGCCGGTTTCAATAGTTGATTTACCAGGCCTGAAGACAGGACGTCGGGGCGACAATCCTCCAACGTCATGGACAGCCGTTGCGAGGCGATTTTTAAATACACTCTCTAGGAGCTTACTTGCCGAGAATTATCCCCGCGGTGAAGGATGAGTTGTGCATAAAATAGTTCCGAACGGTTTGAGGATATAGTCCCTAGCATCCCAGCGAGTGCATTATATATGCCTCGCTAGGTTTCTTTATGAAATTGCTTGCAGCCCATTTTAGTTCTTCCTTAGTTAAAGAACGGGAATTCCTCCTTCGAGGGCCCTCGTGCGTTAAACAAATTTCTTGTGCAGCTAGATCCGAATTTGGAGCAATGCCTCCGAGTTTTTTCACACCTGGTATAATTATTGGCGTTGTTTCGTATTTGGCTTCTCTATGGCGTTTTATTTTGTGCAAAAAATGTTGCCTTTCATTGTCCTCTCCTTAGTATTTGAACGTAGAGGACACTGAGAAGGCAAAATTTTTCAGTAGAAAAGAAAACACTATAATATTCATGTTTTACTTGCTAATGTAGAAGTTTTCAGATAGTTTTTGGCTATTTTGTAAGCTTCTTCATCATTTATGGCAGTTCTGGTTGAGTTGGTGCGAGCTTTGAGAACAAGCTGGGCATAATTGTATTTTTGCCTAAGCTCTAATTCGTCAAATTTTCATATTCTTTCTATTGATTTTTTCATGTATCTTCACTTTCAATTTTTTCTCCTTCTTTCGCTGTACTCTTATTGTTGCAGTCAATTCAATGATTACCGTTTCCTGCCTCCAATTTCCTCCCCGAATACCAGCTTTATACTATTTTTCTAACTCAATTAGTTTAGCTAACGAATCGTGGTGACTGAGTAAATATATGTAAGTAGGGCAAAAGTATGCAGCAAAGATGAAGTGTGTGGTTTTTTTTGCTCTTTCGAATAAATAGGGCAAATATTATTGGTAAAAGGTGAATGGTATATTGACTCCATACTTAGATGGAGCAGTAGGCAGGTGGGGTCAAACAGAAAGATAGTTAATGGCAATGACGAATCAAACGCTTATTCGGTAGGAAGCAAGACGAGGGAATAGGAGATAGGAATATGTATGTGTTAGAGACCAGAGAAAAATGGTCTACACTGCAGAAAAAACGTATTAAAAAACATTACTCATCTTAGTGTAAAATAAATTCAAATGGGTCTACAACGTGTGTATACAGTGTCTCAAACAACTGACCACGAGTTGATTTTTTAAAATATTCAAAATTTTTTTCAAGTTAAATTTAGTTAATATTTTTCTTTAAACATATTTTCCAAGCGTTAACCATATAAATCAAAGTCTCAAACACTATAAAAAGTTTATGATAATTAAAAAAAAAAATCATCAAAACTTCGCCAATTTTAATCTGAACTTTTTGGGATTTTTCAGGTATGCAGTTTTATAGCCCACACAATTTAATGAAATGCAAGTTTAAAGCGGATAAAAAATCGCGTTAGTTTTTCATAATTTTTTTTCTAGCAGATTTTTGCACCTTTTCCATATAAGCATGAATTTCTTGTGAGATAAAATGCGGAAGATCGTGCGCAACAAAATTTCAAAAAACTAGTACCAGTTTTTATAAATTGCACTTGTTATACATATAAAAAAAAGCCGCTAAAGACGTAATAAAAAAAAATAAAAACTATGTATATTAAAAGTCAAGGCGATTTTTAGATGGTTGACACTTGCACTTTATTGGACTAAAATTGTGTAGGCTACAAAACTGCATACTCAAATATGTGCTGAAGATTCAAAATTTTGAAATTTTGATGCAAATTTTTTTGAATTCATAAATATTTATAAAATTTAGACTTTGATTTATTTATATGGTTTTGGATTATATTTTAATAGAAAAAAAAATTAACTTCAGGTTCAGGTTACAAAGTTTGAAATTTTGTTGAAAATTTGTTGCATTTTTCTAAACTTTGTATAAAGTTTCAAACTTTGATTTATACGGTTGTGGTTAAAGGTTAGACAATTTTTCATAGAAAAATAACGAAAAGGCTTACTTAAAAAAATGTAAATATTAAAAAAAATAACACGTGGTCATTTTTTTGAGTCACTGTATGTATATATACAAATTAAAAACATTTCGAAAATTTTTACAGTAACTTATGCATGTTTTCCCTCATTTTGAAATCGTTGAATAAAAAACAAATTTAAAAATTCCGAAAAATTACAGGAAAAATGAGAAAACTTATTTCGAAAACACGAGCCAAAATTAGAAAACGGAAACTTTATGAAACATTTTGAACATATGCGCTTGACTGACTGCTGGCTGGCCGATTTTGGGGTGTGCTAAAAATAAAAACTGCCGGCTGCCATTTCCACTGCCGCCGAATGGCAAGGAACGGAAGGTGTAAGAGGTGGGGTAGAAAGAGCGAAGGAGAATTAGGCAGTACAAAGTTTTTAGATGTAAATAGGTATGTAAATGCATAAAAATAATGAAGATCATAGATGCGGACATAAAAATAAATGCGAAAAGGCGGAAAGATACATAAATACATATGTATCTATGCACTTGAGTTATGAATGTATACCAAAGATGAAACACAGGCAGAGATAAGGAGTGGAAAGTAAAACATTAGTGCTGATCAAATGTGGGAGGCGAATGAAAAATAATGTGCAACAGGCTAGAAGAACGCAAAGTCGTTTGAAAGGGAAGAGCAATTCAGTGTTCGTTTGAGGAGGTGGAAATTGATTTAGGTGTTGGTAGTGCGAGTCAAAATAATGAAGGGGAATATATACGTTTAAAAAAAGTAAAAGTTAAAAATAGAAACAAAATAGTTTCAAATTTAAGATGTGGAAGGGAAACAACACCTTATAAATGATTTAAGGCTCATGGCTAAGCATTGTCGAAATGATTTGAAAAATAAGTCAAAGGGCAGATCTTTTCCGTAAACCCGCAGAAAAAGAAAAATCAAACTTTAATAAATACTCCCAATAAGTGGACCTGAAATCAAAACCTTTCTTTTCAAACAAAAGGTAAAAAAATAGGGCAGGGGAAGCCTATAACTCAGAAAGAAGGACTGCCGCAGGTTTTTTTTTTCTAGCTTTACCGACTGGGCTGGATCTCACACATACATACACACAAACACATTTACATACATACATACATTTAAACCAAATAAATTAGGTGTTCGTGCACTTTTGGAAGCACCAGCCGACGACGGCAATGCCACCATTTGTTCAGAGATTTTCGTTAAATTCTATTTATAAAATCTCCAAAATAAAACAACCTAAAATTCACGCACGTACACAAAAACAACTGTAAATTTATAGAAAAATGCATAAATAAGATTTGAGTAAAACCAAAAGAACATTTCGAATTATACGCAAGCGCATAAATTTACATACATACATATGTCTATGCATACATACGTACGTACTATATACAAATGCACAAAATTTCAAAATAACTTAAAGAGCAGCCGTTGGAAGAAACGGCGATTTATAAGCACACTTTTTGGCCGTCATTCGGCGTGTTGGATTCGAAGGCGAATATAATGAGATGCATATTTATTAAATCAATTTGGTAGCAAATTTACTTAGATGTAGGAAGACAGAATTTGTATTAAAATTTTCATTATCGAAGATTAAAATTTCAGTAACAAATAGTTCAGATTGGTTTGATCAAAGCAAATATTTTTACTATTATAAAAAAAAAAATCGAAATCTCTGTACAAAGTATATAAAACCCACATCGAATAAATGCAACACCAAGTATTAAAAAAGTATTTCAAATTTAGAAAAAAATTAAAAAAATTTTTGGATCAAATTATGTAGTAATATAACATGTTTATGATTTTTAAGCCATATTTTCGGCATAAATGCAATACCAAGTTTTTTAAAAAATATACATTTTGAAAAAATTAAATTCAATTTTTTTTTGGGAGAAAAATATGTAATAAAATATATAATAACAAATAAAGGTACGATTGTTCTTCGCATATACACATACACATACATACATACACACATATGTATAGCCATTTTTGAGTGATCTTTTATATGAGTATCTACATACATATGTACGTATTATGTTCACCATTAAATTTTTCGCAGTAAAGAGGTTAAACATTTTGACTTGATGGGTAACCCTTTTCGTTGTTCATTTTGCTTTTCCAAGCGATCGCGCAATTAACTTCAATAAATTCGTTAAACATACCAGCGACTGTAAAACATATGCATATGTATGTAAGTGTATAGTGGGAACTAGCGGGCAATACATACCTATATACATAAATACAGATAAAAATAACTGTAGGCAAGAAAGAAATGAAGAAAGTGATATGAAGAAAAAGCAAGAAAACAGTAAAAAATGCTCAGATGATCGATCCAAAGACTTGTATGTATATCTACTCTGAAAAATATTAGCAACCACTAATTGTAACAAGATACTTCAACTTCAAAGCCGGTGGGTACAAAACTTGGCCACAGGGCTATAAACTAGCTGCTAAAAACGACAACTCTGTCATCAAATAATATACGAGGGACTTCTTAGCCTCACCGCCCTATGTCGCCACTACCGAAAGATAAATTTATTTTCGTAGACGGCTACTGTCAAAATTTTAGCCGAAGCGTGTGGAAGCGGACGTGTCCGCGGATTTTAGAAAAATGGAAAAAGAGCAACATCGGTCGGTGATTCGATTTTTGCTTTTGAAAGGGAAATCGCGCAGCGAAATCAAAGAGCGCTTGATTGATGTGTGCGGTGTGCGGTTTTCTCCTTCGATGGCGACCGTCAAAAATTTGTTTAACGAGTTTCAACGTGGTCGCGGTTTTTGATGAGCCACGCCCAGGTGTCCCGAAAACAGCTGCCATGGAGGGTAAAGTGACAAAAATCCATGATCTGGTATTGGCAGACCACCGGTTTAAGGTGTACGAGATAACTGAGACAGTAGTCATCGTAAAAGACTGTCATAGACACCTGAAGCAGGTGCTGGCACGAGACTTAACTAATTAATGATGAGAACTTAATAGCGGCTGCGCGACTAAAGCTTAGAATCAGCGATAGAAAAGACAGAAGTCCTTCTTTTTAGAACTAGCACACCAGAAGTGAGTTTAAAAATATTTTCCGAAAAAGTGACAACAACAAAAACCAAAAAGGATTACGGGGTTGAGCTCGTCTAACGGGATGAATGACAAGACTCGGCGACGAATTCACTCTCCCATCACAAATCCGCCATAGAGTCTGAGCTCCTATACATGAAAGCCGTAGTAGTATATGGGGTTTCAACTTTCCTTATCTTTCCACGTCCATGGCATTACCAGAATGGCGGTCAACCTTACTCTTCGTGAGGACATCAACCATTCGCGCAAAGGTCCCTTTTGTCATTAAGGGTTCGGACACTACAGCTGCATACCCTCAAATCATTGCTCTCAAATAAAAAAGGAAGTCTCATTCAAAGCTTTTTATTGTCTTATTCATTGGAGTTGGTTTTCACGTGGCACGTACA
>NW_016174363.1:0-10997 GCF_001687245.7 Rhagoletis zephyria
CAATAACTATAAAAATTCAATTTACATGGAATATTATTAATAATATTTAAAATATTACTTTAAAAAATATATTGCAGCTACTTATTCCTTATTTGTACACTCGTGTACAATTGTGATGCAATTTTAGAATCGCCGAATACTGTTTTTAACAGCACTGATAAGTGATCAAATGCAGAAAATGCAATATTGTGCTCCGCCGCAAACACACATAGCTTTATCTCTGCATTTTTAACTTGATGTGCTACCGAACCATTAGTGAACTGCAAAAAATCAGCTGGCGATTGTTGCACATGCTCCTGCGTTTCTGAATGTTTTTGCAATTAAGATTCCTTAGGAAGAAGGTTTACTGCACATATTGTGCAATATACTCGAGTCTGATTGGAAGGGGATGTTGACGGATGAGATTCTTCGCGTAAATTAACTTTAAACTCCATACAGTTTTCGCACTATTTTAGCCAATTAGTATTATTATAATATTTACGGGCACGGCGTATGTGATTTTCCCCGTTTTCACGACCATTACCCTCGCCATCCATTTTTTGTTCAAAATTCGCGCTNAATGTACAGACATCGACCTGTTACAATTTTATTATATGTATAGATATTACTTTAAAAAATATATTGCAGCTACTTATTCCTTATTTGTACACTCGTGTACAATTGTGATGCAATTTTAGAATCGCCGAATACTGTTTTTAACAGCACTGATAAGTGATCAAATGCAGAAAATGCAATATTGTGCTCCGCCGCAAACACACATAGCTTTATCTCTGCATTTTTAGCTTGATGTGCTACCGAACCATTAGTGAACTGCAAAAAATCAGCTGGCGATTGTTGCACATGCTCCTGCGTTTCTGAATGTTTTTGTAATTAAGATTCCTTAGGAAGAAGGTTTACTGCACATATTGTGCAATATACTCGAGTCTGATTGGAGNGCCAAAAATCGGAGGAGAAGCTCGGCCAAACACTAACATATGTGTAGGCGCCAACCTATTATTATTATTATAAATCAATTTTTGTCCGTGTTTAATTTTCTATACGATCAATAACCGTATTTTAACAACTAATCAATAACTATAAAAATTCAATTTACATGGAATATTATTAATAATATTTAAAATATTACTTTAAAAAATATATTGCAGCTACTTATTCCTTATTTGTACACTCGTGTACAATTGTGATGCAATTTTAGAATCGCCGAATACTGTTTTTAACAGCACTGATAAGTGATCAAATGCAGAAAATGCAATATTGTGCTCCGCCGCAAACACACATAGCTTTATCTCTGCATTTTTAACTTGATGTGCTACCGAACCATTAGTGAACTGCAAAAAATCAGCTGGCGATTGTTGCACATGCTCCTGCGTTTCTGAATGTTTTTGCAATTAAGATTCCTTAGGAAGAAGGTTTACTGCACATATTGTGCAATATACTCGAGTCTGATTGGAGGGGGATGTTGACGGATGAGATTCTTCGCGTAAATTAACTTTAAACTCCATACAGTTTTCGCACTATTTTAGCCAATTAGTATTATTATAATATTTACGGGCACGGCGTATGTGATTTTCCCCGTTTTCACGACCATTATCCTCGCCATCCGTTTTTTGTTCAAAATTCGCGCAAAACGGGAAAATTCCTCTTCTGGCAACGCTGTGTATGTGGAAGAAAATTCGCATAAGCACCAAGAAAAATTCGCTAAAAGTAAGTCCTATATCAAATAAAACACCTCTTTGAGATAAAATTTTCGAGTGACGAAAGCTGAACTAGAAACACAAAATTTATGACAACAATTTCGTGACGAAAATTAGAGCATTTTTGTACCCGAGCGCACTTGTGCACAAGGGTATTATAACTTTGTTCACATAACGGTTGTTTGTAAGAGGCAAAACAAATAGAGATACATATAGACAAATGTATACATAAATGATCAGAATGAGAAGAGAAATCGTTTTAGCGGTGACTATCTGTCCGTCCGTCCATCCGTCCGCCTGTGCACACGATAACTCAAGTAAAAATTGAGAAACCTTAACAAAATTTGGTATGTGCACTTCTCTCGGGCGTAGAACGGATGGTATGAAAATGGGCAAAGCGGATAATAACCACGCCTACCTCCCATATAACGGTAATTTTCAGAAGTACAAAAACTGCGATATTTTAGTAACTACTGAAGATTATTTACTCAAAATTAATATTTACAATAAGTTTTAGACGAGAAATAAGAATATAATATAACGGTAATTTAGAGAGAATACAAAATCTTCGATAAATCAGTAAATATTAAAGCTAATTTACTCAAAATTGATGCTTGCAACAATTATTTACCGGAAAATACGTTTATGATAAAATTTTGGAAATGGGCGCGAAAAACCACTGCCCACTTATGATCACTTAGCTTTCAGAAAAACATATGTTTAATACCTGCGCTGGGTATTTAATGTTCGGCTCCGCCCGAACTTACAATTTTTNACAATTCTTTACCAAGAAATACGTTTATGATAAAATTTTGGAAATGGGCGCGAAAAACCACCGCCGACTTACGATCACTTAGCTTTCGGAAAGGTGAAAAACATATATTTAATACCTGCGCTGGGTATGTAATGTTCGGCTCCGCCCGAACTTACAATTTTTTACTTGTTTGAACTGCCTTGGAAACTGACGGGAAATATTTTTATTCATTCGATTCGTACATGACTTCTTGCTCGTTATATCTCGGGTACTACTCATTGTAGAGACTTCACCTTAATGTCGTTTTAAAGCCAAAAAACGGGCCTAACATTTCTATATATAAGATGGTCATGATTGTCCTAAAGCTAACTTAGGTATTAACAGTTGAACTTTTTGAAGTTGATTTGCATAGTGAAGACCAGTAAATTAAGGATTTAAAATTACACCATCGTAATCCTTGTTTAATTCTCTATAAAACATGTTTAAAAAAACTGGCGCTTTTCAAGAACTATTTTTAAAATATTTTTTTTTATGACGAAATGGTTTAAGTATTTTCTGAGAGTCAAAAATTTTTTGTAATTTGTTTTCGAAAACTTATGATGAGATATATGTATTTAACAAGGTGTTAGAAATTGGGTTTGTGTGNAATTAAGGATTTAAAATTACACCATCGTAATCCTTGTTTAATTCTCTATATAAATATAAATATATATAAATATTTTCTGAGAGTCAAAAATTTTTTGTAATTTGTTTTCGAAAACTTATGATGAGATATATGTATTTAACAAGGTGTTAGAAATTGGGTTTGTGCAAGAATTTAAAATTTACAATGGATTCCGATAGAATACATATCCAGAAATAATATTTGAATGGCAAAATTTTTCTTTAAAGCGACAAACCCCTATGAATGGGCGTAGAAATTGTGGGACTAAATTTAGCAAAACGCAGATTTGATTGTAGATTATACTTTTGTTAACAACATTTGTTCCGCGGTATAGATATTCTGCTGAATTCCAGAACAAAATCTAAATTTTTGAACTTTGGTTATGGCAACCTGCAAATTAGAATTTCGAAATAAAATGACCTAAGAGGCCAGCAAGATATGGCTAGAGGAGGTCACTTGTAGAACACCAGGTTTCTTTGGCCACAAATAGATAAGAAAAAGACAAAAGAGTTGCTTAACCTCTCAAGAGAGGATATTGCGATGGTCACGGATCGTTTAACCGGCCATAGGCTATTTGGCAGGCACTCTTCAAGACTAGGAATATTCTTCCACGAATATTGCAGAAGTTGCAGAGATGAGGAATAAACCGTACATCACTTCTTCTGTAGCTGCCCAGCTTTGGCCAGGAGGAGAGCATGCTTTTTTAGGTAGGCCCTGCTTTAGCTGTCTTACGGAATAATCTTGCGTAGTAATAAAACCAATTCTTCGCTTTATAAGAGCCTCAAATTGGTTATCCGAAGAATAGTCACCGAGGTTCCCGTGTTCTGCAGTGGTACCACAATGGACCTTCAAAAGGTCTAAGTGAGTTGGTCACTTAAACCGACTTTCTTCTGGAGGTAAAAATGTGAAAAAAACGAGTTTCATACGAACATTTTCGAAATGCTCTCGAAGCATTACAAGTAGCTAATAGAACGTATTTTGGGAATGTTTTTAAGATCTTACGTATATTGGCACTTTTGCCCGTTTCAATAGCCACACCTTAACGAAGCTTTTCATGCCTGAAAAGAATTAAAACCAACTTGAGAAATACAACATATTAAGAAAGGCTCAACGGTCTAGCATCTATCATAAATTTTTCAGTTAACGAAGTTCTAGAAGAATTTTTCAAAAAACCACGAAAAATTTGAAAATACTTCGTTTTATTGATTTATAAGTAAAAAGAAATATTTAATGTGTTTAAAATGATCAAAATGTTTTATAAACAAAGCGAAAAATTTAATATATGATTTTAAAAATTCGTGTTTTGAAACTTTATTACGCATACTTTCTTCTAAAGAGCCTTTTTTTCTAAGACTTAACCCCCAAACCACCCCAATCCCCCTCCCCTCCCCGTGTTTCCGACACTGAGAGTTGTTAAATCGCTCTGCAAATTTTTGAACAAAAAGCTTTCCGAAGTTTTATAAAGAACGAAATACACCACACAAGTGGCTTGTCAAACCTACTTTTCCCATTTCGCCATACACCATGCAAACATGACTCGTTCAAGCAAAGAATTTTAGTTTTCTTCCGGTTCACAATATAAAAGGGTTTGGTTTTCTTCGATTTTTCTCTCCCGCGTCCTCACTATGTTGCAAAAGAGGCGATTTTATCATACCCAACGTAAGCGGTTTGATCAAACGTCAACATTGCGGCGTGTCAAACCTTCATACACCCCCATACACAACATAAATAGCTTTAAGAAAAGGGATATAATTTTCACTATCACTATCTGGTTAGCGGTAAGGGAACGAACCTTTCACTATGACTGACAAACAACACTAGTTTTCAAATTTTGAAAAATTTGCGATATGTGATTTTAATACCAATTTCCTTACAACAGGTTTGTTAAAAAATGTTTAACCACTAACTACATATAGAGTGGTAGTGAAATGCATATCCACGAAGTGCATAGTGGTAGCGTCAATACCTTTAAAACTTATTTTTGTTTGTTCCGATTCAATTTTTCTTTCTCGAGGTATACCAGTTTTAATGTNCGAACCGAACACTGATTTTGGTAATAAAATTCAATGATTTGCAAGCGTTGCTCGTTAGTAAGTCTATTCATGATGAAATGTCAAAGCATACTGAGCATCTTTCTCTTTGACACCATGTCTGAAATCCCACGTGATCTGTCAAATACTAATGCATGAAAATCCTAACCTCAAAAAAATCACCCGTTACATATAGAGTGGTAGTGAAATGCATATCCACGAAGTGCATAGTGGTAGCGTCAATACCTTTAAAACTCATTTTTGTTTGTTCCGATTAAATTTTTCTTTCTCGAGGTACACCAGTTTTAATGTGCGGTACCTCGGTACTAGCTATGATGGCTCACTTACGAAGTAATACCGAAGTACTGCACATTAAAACTGGTATATCTCGAGAAAGAAAGTTCGAATCGCAAGAAACGAAAATGAATTTCAAAGGGGAAGAATATTTCTAAATGCTTCCCTGTGAAGAAACATAAAAATAATTTGCTTTTATCATAACACAACTTCAAATATCGCCAAAAAACGTGAATTCGACTTTGACCTTGAATAACCTTTGACTGAGTTGACCTATCGAAAAATTGCTTATGATCTTTTTTGTAGAGAGTTCAATTTACGTATCTACGTATCGTTCGTTAAATATAAATCAGAAGTAAAAAAAATGATCGAAGAGTGCTATGCGGACATTCTTAATATTATTTAATATTAAGGGCTCATATTTTCTGAGACTTATTTTGGCGTATAAACGAAACTTTTGAACATGGTTCCGAGGGGAAAAAAACATTATTTTCTTCTGCATCACCCTAATGTACATACATATAAGGGATGCCAATACCGGTGTTTTTGAGGTCCCGAAAATTTTAAATATCGAATTGATAGTAAGAACTTGTTTATGAATTTGAAGTATGATCTTTGTAAAATGCCGTTTTGACTAAGTACAATTAATAAAAAACTTGAAACTGTAGTTTTAAAATTGCAGCGTAAGCCTTTTTTGGAGAAGATTTAAATAAATGTACTCATAGCGTCGCCAATGTAAACAAAACCGAAAGTTTTAAGGAAAATTTAGACTTTTTCTTCTAGTGCAGTTTAGAAATAAGGTAGACTGATTCTTTGTATTTTGACGATTGGGAATGCATCTCATCATATTTGAAGTGCTATAATAACAACACCGGCATAAAAAAGTAGGTGTGTGCTTTTAACTAGATCTACCTACCAACATGTATTTCGACCAGCTGAGTCCGATTCTGGGGTCCGTTTGATTCGTACAACCCCAAAATTTCGAAAAAATGCCAAACAATTCGCCATTCGTCATTTCTTTATAGTGTTTGCATTGTTATTTGTGATGTATGCGTTCCTCAATCACATGGTTTTTAAAATAGAATTTAAAAAATATATTACGTTAAAATTTGTCTGGATTATTAAAGATGTATGTGAGTTTTGCAATCAGCTTCTCGTAAATTTTAAATAATTTTATTTCATGGTATTTTTAAATCCATTCACTTATTGAATTTTTACTAATATTTATAAAAGTTATGTCTCAATGTGAATACCAGGATCAATCCCGGGATCATGGTATTACTTAAAAAATTTCCCGAAATATCGGGATCTCAATTTTCCACATTTTTTGGCATCTCTAATACATATGAAGGAGTTAGAATCATAAGGGTCTTAGTGAAATTGTTTTGAAAATATAAGTTATACCCATATTTGTATAGTTAAATAAAGCGTTTATGTGGTGACAAAGAGTAACATTCATTTAAATTAGTTAATTAACCTGCATTCATTTAGGCAAGAATCACTTCAAATTCATTTACCCAGAATTTACAATAAGTAATCAACTTTAACCTTAATTATCTCAAACAAATTTCAGAACTACTTAGATCCTTTTGATTCTATCCCATTCATATGTTTGATCTCTTACTGCCTCAGCTTAAATAATTGCCTCAAGTTCCTTTCATTTCATATTCAAATTCCAAATAAATACATACATATGCAAACACATATTTAGATACTTGTGTATTTACCCAGCCAGCAAAATATCCGGAAACGTATCCANAGGGCTCATATTTTCTGAGACTTATTTTGGCGTCTAAACGAAACTTTTGAACATGGTTCCGAGGGGAAAAAAACATTATTTTCTTCTGCATCACCCTAATGTACATACATATAAGGGATGCCAACACCGGTGTTTTTGAGGTCCCGAAAATTTTAAATATCGAATTGATAGTAAGAACTTGTTTATGAATTTGAAGTATGATCTTTGTAAAATGCCGTTTTGACTAAGTACAATTAATAAAAAACTTAAAACTGTAGTTTTAAAATTGCAGCGTAAGCCTTTTTTGGAGAAGATTTAAATAAATGTACTCATAGCGTCGCCAATGTAAACAAAACCGAAAGTTTTAAGGAAAATTTAGACTTTTTCTTCTAGTGCAGTTTAGAAATAAGGTAGACTGATTCTTTGTATTTTGACGATTGGGAATGCATCTCATCATATTTGAAGTGCTATAATAACAACACCGGCATAAAAAAGTAGGTGTGTGCTTTTAACTAGATCTACCTACCAACATGTATTTCGACCAGCTGAGTCCGTTTCTGGGGTCCGTTTGATTCGTACAACCCCAAAATTTCGAAAAAATGCCAAACAATTCGCCATTCGTCATTTCTTTATAGTGTTTGCATTGTTATTTGTGATGTATGCGTTCCTCAATCACATGGTTTTTAAAATAGAATTTAAAAAATATATTACGTTAAAATTTGTCTGGATTATTAAAGATGTATGTGAGTTTTGCAATCAGCTTCTCGTAAATTTTAAATAATTTTATTTCATGGTATTTTTAAATCCATTCACTTATTGAATTTTTACTAATATTTATAAAAGTTATGTCTCAATGTGAATACCAGGATCAATCCCGGGATCATGGTATTACTTAAAAAATTTCCCGAAATATCGGGATCTCAATTTTCCACATTTTTTGGCATCTCTAATACATATGAAGGAGTTAGAATCATAAGGGTCTTAGTGAAATTGTTTTGAAAATATAAGTTATACCCATATTTGTATAGTTAAATAAAGCNTTTTACTAATATTTATAAAAGTTATGTCTCAATGTGAATACCAGGATCAATCCCGGGATCATGGTATTACTTAAAAAATGTCCCGAAATATCAGGATCCCAATTTTCCACATATTTTGGCATCTCTAATACATATGAAGGGGTTAGAATGATAAGGGTCTTAGTGAAATTGTTTTGAAAATATAAGTTATACCCATATTTGTATAGTTAAATAAAGCGTTTATGTGGTGACAAAGAGTAACATTCATTTAAATTAGTTAATTAACCTGCATTCATTTAGGCAAGAATCACTTCAAATTCATTTACCCAGAATTTACAATAAGTAATCAACTTTAACCTTAATTATCTCAAACAAATTTCAGAACTACTTAGATCCTTTTGATTCTATCCCATTTATATGTTTGATCTCTTACTGCCTCAGCTTGAATAATTGCCTCAAGTTCCTTTCATTTCATATTCAAATTCCAAATAAATACATACATATGCAAACACATATTTAGATACTTGAGTATTTACCCAGCCAGCAAAATATCCGGAAACGTATCCAAAATTGGAAACAATTTCGTATAAAAACCTGATGTTTCATCCGTTTACCGGTTCCGTTTTCGGACGTTTTTCAGATCAGTTCTCCCACTAAAGTGTTCATCCGAAACGTATGTGCAGAAAACTATCGAAAATGGTTGTAAAACGGATGCGCTTCCGGCTGTTTTCCTGATTTTTGTCTGAGTCAATTTTTCGTTGAAAACGATTTTATTATGAACTTCACAGAAACAAAAAACAATTTTAAGATTCTGCAATTTTTTCGATTTGAATAAATAATTTTAATGTGTTGCTTCTGACGGAATTCGAACCTGGGACCTACTGAAATCTAACAATTAGTAGCACACTTCTCTGCACACTCAGCTACTGGCGAATACGTATACATGTTTTCAAATGCTCAGTTTAAACAAATATTTTAAAATTATTGTTTTGAAATTTTTCGAATACGAAAAATGAACAAATATGAAAATCGTTTTCTGAACGTTTCCGGATACGAAAAAAGGTACGAAAACTGCACTGTCGGCAAAAAGTACGTTTCTCTGCTGGCTGGGTATATTCCGAATAAACACAACGAATTCACCTCGAATTCGGGACGAGCTCGTGTTCTCTGATAGAACTATCGAGACGATACTTCGCGATGATAGATCGGCGAATTCGAATTCGTAGGAGAGTCACCTATCGTTAGCGAATCGAGTATTGCTAGTTTTTTGAATCGTTGGCGATTCGAGACATGTTTTTCTTCGAATCGCTGGCGAATCGAGAATGAATAATTTTTCTAATCGTTGGAGATTCTATAATTTTTATTTTTCGAATCGATGGCGTTTCGAGAATTGTTGATTGTTCTACTCAAGATTTCAGCTGGCTGTTGGTTTGAGATTGCATTTTTTTTCGACCCAAGTTTTATAATATTTAAAAATCTGGCTATGTGAAATTAAATCTATAATATAAATAAACAAAAGTTAAAAAAAAAAATAAAAATGCAGTAGCAACAGAGAATATTTCGTTTTCTAGGGATATCAGAAAATGTGTAGCAAATAATTTAACATTAATTAGCACCACTATATGTAAATACCCATTTCACGAAATAACCAAGGTTTTACAAATGTAAAGAAATTGTATTTGTTTTATTTTCCTAACAAAGAATATTTTCGAAAAAAAAACTAATTTCTTGATTGTGCCTCGAAGACGGTGTAATAAAAAAAGACCTTTCGAGAAAACTGATTTACTCGAGCTCGCCTCGAATTCGAAACGAGCCCAAAACATATACATATATTCTTGAAATTTATTTTCTCGAGTTCGTCTCGATTTCGATACAATGCCACCCTCATTTTTGTGTTTATTGGGATTTTTATGAATTTGAATACCTAATGACCAAATTAGCTTTCGATTAATTCATTCATTTGCACACTTTCGCCAGCAAAATATTGATTTAATCAAATGCCTTCAATGCCAACTATAGCACTTGGCGTGTCCCTCTGATGACCTATATTATTCAAATTACTCATGTTATGAATGATCTGCTTAAGATTATAAACCTCTGCGGTTCAACTGCAAGTTGGAGGCTGAGTTAGTTTCTTGGATTTGCATGTCAAGCGCGTGCTGGTATGCGATCTCTAAATTCACGTGTCTATTGCATGGCAATGTCATAAGGATTTACTTGCTTTGAGGCATAATTAATGATAAAATACCCCAGTGGAAATGTAAAACAAAATTATATTTACAATCTCTATTCTTACTCGCCAAACAATTCTGACTCTTGCTTCCCTTACGCACATACATATATCGCTTCGTTAGAAATGAAATGGACATTTGTGTATTATTGGATTCGGTAAAACCTTAAATTAAAACCAGTTTCATCGGCGTACGCCGACTACATCGCGTATCTTTGGAGGTGAATGGGGACAATATGAAGTATCTCCTTTGAGCCAGCAAACATTCACTGCATTCGTCGCGCAAGCGTTGGAATCCAATGGAGGAACACTTCTGCCGCAAGTGCTACTTCGGACTGAGTAACCAACTCAGAACTATAGCACTCACTTGGTATATAGGCTGATCCATCTACATCTTTTTCAGTTTTAGTTCAGAAAGTTGCAATTCATATTCAGAAATTCCATTTCAAATTCAGATAGTTACAATTCAAATTCAGAATTTCCAGTTCAAATTCAGAAAGTTACAATTCCAATACAGAATTTCCATTTTAAATTTAAAAAGTTACAGTTCAGAAATTCCAATTCACATTCAGAA
>NW_016174364.1:0-10997 GCF_001687245.7 Rhagoletis zephyria
GTCTGAATAAAATTTTGCAATAGATATTAAAATAATTCAACGATATTAATAGAAAGGTGCACACACATGCATTTACATATGTATGTACATACAAACGAGCACCAATTAATTTTATTTAAAGAATGACGTGTCGTCTATTTCCGCTGTAGCAAACGTAGTACATAGGGCGGCATCTAGATGTCATCTACCTCGCCCTATTCACTACAGCTATCGGCCTATGCACTACTTCACTACAGATGTCGCCCTATTCACTATGCTTTTTTATAGGAGCTTTTCAAAGCTTTGCTTTGGTGTCGGACACACAACATTGAAAGCTTCTGGATCCACAACATTGCAAGTTGATAAAAGCGTTGTAAAAAGAGCTCGGACATCACTTACGGGATATCATTTTTCGAGACTAATTGCAAAAAATTCCCCAATAATATACTATATTTAAAAAGAAAAATATAATAATCGTATAAATAAAAAAGTTATAAACCATTTAAACCATATGGCTCATTCGGCGCCACCCTGTAGTTGGCTCACAAGAAAAAATTGGTAAAAGCAACAACAGATTATAAGGAGAACTTAGCACAGTGGGTAGGCGACTGGCTGAGTCAGCTGGGGTCGTCGGTTCGAGTCCCGCTGAAGAAGTCTGATGAGGAAATGTTTGTGATTCCCGAAACAGCTATCACTTCTTCCATTTTTGAAGTGAAACTGCACACGGAAATGGTGCAACGAAAATCATTGGGACGGAAACAAGTGCTTCTTGAATGTATCTTATACATTTAACAAAAGCTTGATAATAAAAGGCTAAAGAAAACACTTAGAATAAAACATGTATAAGAATGAAAGTAAAGGTGAGTATAGATAAACAAAAGGATAAAGGCAAAGGTAAAAATAAAAATAAAGACAAAAATGTGTAAAGGCTGAGACAAAAATGAAGACCAAGGTAAATTTAAACACTTTATAAGGGCAAATTTGGAGGCGAATGTGTAGATGAAGAAAATGATAAACATACAAGTAAAAACAAAGATAAATATAAAGAAAACGATGAGGATACCGATAAAGGTTTAGATGAAGATAAAGGAAGAAATATTAAAATAAAGGTAGTAATAAAGAAAAGGATTCTGATAGAGACACCGAGACTCATTCTGGGAACTATTTTGGGATTTTAGTGATTTTCGGGATTCTCGGGACTTATCGACGTAATTATCGTTATCTTTATCGGTTTCGTTGTCGATAGTTTTATATATTTTGTTTTTTTAATAACAAAACACTATTTTTAACGATTTTGTTATCGATTATTTATCGATTTTGTTATCGATATTTTAATCAAATTTCTAATCGATTTTTGTTTTCGATTATTTTATCGAAATTATTATCGCTTTTGCTATCGATATTTTTATCGATTTTCTAATCGATTTTGATACCAATAATATCGATTTTGCTATCGATATTTTTGTCGATTTTGTTACCGATTATTTATCCATTTTGTTGTCGATATTTCTATCGATTTTGTTATCGATGTTATTATTGATTTCGATGTCGATATTTTTATCGTTTTTGTTATCGATTTNAGGATTCTGATAGAGACACCGAGACTCATTCTGGGAACTATTTTGGGATTTTAGTGATTTTCGGGATTCTCGGGACTTATCGACGTAATTATCGTTATCTTTATCGGTTTCGTTGTCGATAGTTTTATATATTTTGTTTTTTTAATAACAAAACACTATTTTTAACGATTTTGTTATCGATTATTTATCGATTTTGTTATCGATATTTTAATCAAATTTCTAATCGATTTTTGTTTTCGATTATTTTATCGAAATTATTATCGCTTTTGCTATCGATATTTTTATCGATTTTCTAATCGATTTTGATACCAATAATATCGATTTTGCTATCGATATTTTTGTCGATTTTGTTACCGATTATTTATCCATTTTGTTGTCGATATTTCTATCGATTTTGTTATCGATGTTATTATTGATTTCGATGTCGATATTTTTATCGTTTTTGTTATCGATTTTGTTAGCGATATTTTTATCGATTCTGATAAATATGGAAAATATGCTAAAAAGAGCACTGTTGCTTGCAATTTGCTGTTTTTTTCCTAATTTACTTGCTTACCTATAGCCTATATCTCAAACTGATTTGAAGATTTTAATTGTCAATTAGCATTAAACGGTGTTCACAGGAGGCGATTTTACAGGCAACAATCGCCTGGTGTAAACGCCCTTTCAACTAATCGCTTCCAATGAAGTTGGGGGGCAGCCAACTTTTGATTCAACTAATCGCCTCTAAAATTGCCTGTAAAATCGCCTCATGTGAACACCGTTTAAGATTTAAAAGTTCGTTTATCATTTCTAACCCAACAATTTTAAGAACTCTTCTACCTACGTTCGCATTCCTGTACCTTCACTTGGGCTGCGTAATAGATCTTTCCAACAGGACACGATCGCTTTGTTCCTTTGTTGTCCCACTACATTTGCTTGCTTTCAAAAAATAAGCAATTTCCATGCAAATCACTTGCTAACTTTACTCACCTGCTGTTGATGACGTTACCCCTGTTGCTGTCTCCGACACTAGTAGCCGTATTTACATTTGCATTTGCGACTTAAAACTTCGGCAACTGTCTTTGCTGTAAGAGAAAGCTGAGCGTTTACTTACAATTCAAATGGACATTTAGTGGCTTACTCTGTTTAAACAACAAAAACAGGCCAGCAGAAATAATGGCCTCGATGTAAGAGGGTGTATGCGTGTGTGTACGTTTTGGAACGGTTGATTGCGTACAACAGGTCGTATGCGTAACATGAAGGCAATGACTTGTAATGAAGCAAATTTTTGGAAATTTGCCAAAGATATTAGTGCTGTTGTGTGTGTGCCGGACACGAACTCAGATGCTTTGGTGCTAGTGTGTGTGTTGTTTATTCACAGAGTACCAGCCTGTCTCTTGTGGTGCCCACCGAACCCATTGGGAAATACATATAAGAAGCAAATACAATTTCCCATGCAAATACATATATACATATGCACGTGAATATGGTCGTGTATTTAGTAACATACTTTAGCTGTGGTGACTAGTGTTCAAATACAATCGAGATGAACAAATTTACTGGTACTATTTGTTTAATGCGCAGGGTGTTCAAAGGCCAACAGGCTACCCTAGATACATATCGGGTGAGTTGCGGGAAATAGTCTTGTATGAAAAAAGGATACGACCGATTGTCGACTCACTACATTTTAATTTAATGTACATTTCATAGAAGCCAAAAAATATTTGCTATATTAACTTATATTTTGACATCATTTCCTCAGTGCTCTCAATACGTACATACATATATAGGGCATTAAATCCCAATTCGGAAATCATTTGGCTTTTGCATATTCGATTTATTTCACTACTACTTACATGATCATAAATAATTTTAAGAGTGCTTGGCGTGGATGTGAACAAAATTTCTTAGTTTTTACTAACTTAAATATTCGAAAAAATAGATTCTATGTTATCCGATTATCGGACTAGGATTAAAAGTTACGGAATGAGTGACTGTTTTTTTTTTTTAAGGGAAATCAATATACGGAAAAATTGTATATAAATTTTATAGATATACGTTGAAAATCTGGAAAAATATAGTCCCGATCGGCCCATTTTTCGCAAAGTTATTTCTGGCTTAAAAAAAACCAATTTTTTTTAAATCGATATCTCGAAAACGGCCGAAAAAAATATTACAAAATTAAACAAGTCCCTCTAAGTTGGTACTACAACATAAAAAAAAAATTAGTAAAAAACGATCGGCGATTCAAAAGGTACACAACATTTTGACCTTTTTTGGCTATTTTTATTTTGTTTGTTTAATGTTAATTATTTTTCTGTAAAAATATTGCTCAATATCTAGCAAAAACTTTATAAGTCCGAATTTCAAATTTACTTTGTAGAAAAATTTGAGAAATTTTAGAAATTTTTACAAAAACAACAAAAAAATTCTAAGTATGCAGTTTTATAGCCCATTAAATTCTAGCTCGATAAAGCGCAAGTTTCAAGCGGCTAAGAATTTAGCTAGATTTTTGATCATTTTTATTCTGACGGCGTTATTATCTTCTTCCATTAAAAAAAAATTGTCGATCATACTTTGTATAAAAGAAATGCGTAACATGCCAGAAAAAAAAAATTACTAAAAATCAACGTGAATTCTTAGCCACTTGAAACTTCACTTTATGAAGCATTAATGGGTTAAAAAACTACATTACATCTGTAATTTTTCCACAAAGTTTGAAATTTAGACCAATATAATTTTTGTTAGATAATGAACTGTATTTGTTTGAAAAAATAAAAGCATTAAACAAACAAAAGAAAAATAGTCATAAGTGATCAAAATGTTGTGTCCCTATTATTTTTCAAATCACTGTATGTGTATGAGCATGTAGCTTTGCGCTGCTTTATAGAAACTCAATAACTGCTATTAGGCAGACTTCTTTATTTATTTTCCTTTTGTCACGCGTGTTTGTTTTTTCCCAGAAACCCATTTACAACTTCAAATTTGCACATCAATTGCACATACATAAGGATGCATTCAATCACACACATGCAAAATATGTAATTTGCCCAACGGTGTTTGTTTTCCCATTCAAATTCTCACAGATAGCCGCCCATTTGCATGTCTGGCAACAAAATTTACTAACCCAAAATGGAAATCAATTCATTTGCTTATTTATTTTTTCCCCAATTCACTGCCGTCGCTTTCAGCTCTAAGATCTATTCCTGTTCCTTGACTCACAATTGGATAGGCTTGCGGGCAGATAAGCATTCATGCACACAGCAAGCCATTGTTTAACTATTTGCATGCCCTCAAAAAATGTAAAGCAACACAAATTTAGATTTCTTTATTTAGGGGCACATGTGCTCACATGTGTTGTGCACTGGCTACAATGTGTAAGTGAACATGCTATTGAATGGTGTTTGGTATTTTAAGGTCTTTAATTTTGAAATGAGTACCAAAAATTTATTTAATGGTACGTATATAAATTAGCGTGGTCCTTAAATGTAGAAAGGAAATTTTCGCATTAGATTTCATAAGCCTCGGGACCAACATTTAAGTGGGGTATCTTCGCTTTAAACAGTATCGATTTTGGTTATTAAATGAAAAACAAATATATTTAATTTTTTGAGTCTCCATAGAGGCATCTGGCCTCTGACCCCACACACCTTAACCGACTCCAATCGGAACCCGAATTTATGCGGGATATCTTCGACTAGGGTAGTATCGGTTTTGGGTATTAGATAAAAAAATAATAATATTAATATTTTGAGTCTCCATAGAGAATTCTGAACTTTACTCCCTGTGAAAAACGCCTTAACCGACTCCAATCTAGACCAAAACTTAAATATGATATCTGTATTCATGGTATTACCGATTGAGGGAGTGGACCGAAAAAAACGTTTATTTGATTTTTTTAAGGATCACCCTAATGTAGATACATATAATTTGTGAAAAAAACAATGTAAATGAAAAATTTTTAGTTTTAATGTTTCTGAAGTGTTCTAAACTGAAACCACAGGGGAGCAAATAATCAGTTCACGTACATATGTATGTAAGACATTTGTAGGAAAAAACGGTAATACTGTTAAGCTTAGCTCGGCTTAGGCCGACATCATTACGATATAAATATTTACGGTCGCCAGTCCTAAGCACACAGATTGTTATGAACATTTGACATACCCTTATTACTTACATCAAATTGTGGGTCTAGTGGATTTATAAAAACACTCTTTCAAATTGCTCAATTTTTTTTGTAGTAAGCTTTGATATAATTGTCTGATACATACGATTTTCAAATATTTTCGCTAAACGCTTTCACTCATTTAAAAATGGCAAGCGAATTGGAGATACGAAAAACGAAACGAAAATTTTTCAAGATCCCACTCACTGAAAATTAAAAAAAAAATTGCTTGGGAAATAAAAGTAAACCCAAAAACTGTATCTGTAACTGCTCTGAGTGTTGTGGAGCTTTAATAAGGACTTGGCTGTTACTCGAAAGCCCGGTTGCGGCAGAAAAAAGGGCATCAGTGACCAAAATAAGAAAAACAAAATCATCAATATTTTGAATAGCAACGCGAGAATTTCGCGCACAAACTAAGGCGAAGGTGGAATGTTCCGAGATTTTTGTCCGCAAAACAAAAAATGCTGGGTTTCTTAGTGCACTTTTTTGCTTTATTATATGTAACACAAATTTGCTTTATTGCCGTTTACCTTATAGCATCCCCCGCTGCCCTCCCTGTTCCTCCTTGGCTGTTGCACGATGGCTTCCAATAGCCGAGGTATGCCACAAACACCACATTTAAACACACACTTGTTTTCTTTAAGCATGCACTTTAATGTTTGTAAATAAGCATATCGCAAGACTTTATTTGCACTCCAAATCCAGCACAGCTTAAGAAAATGCTTCTGCATTGCCTTTCTCTCAAGCACGACCCATTTGCTTTTCAGACACACAGGCAAACACTAAGCAAACATATGAATATATGCTTGCCATCCATTGCCGCAAAAGGCAAATAAGAAATTTCATTTTGCTGAGTGCATCTTCTAGCCGCATTTGCTGCTTACTAAAATTTTAGAGGCAAAAATAGCTTGCACACACACACGTAGGTGTCTGGCAGTCGAAAGTAATGAAAGTAGCGAATTGCTTTGGTACACAGCTGTAAATACTTATATATACATAGAAGTACTTAACAGACTCGATTTGTTTTCATATTGTTAATTCTCAGAGTCTGTGTGATATTTACTATCCTGAATTTGTTTTATAAATATTTGTAAGTGCCGCTACCTAAGTAAAAGGATCATAGCACTACCTCGGTAAAAATGCAAATAAATTCTGCAAATTCAACGCATTAATTTGTAAAAGCAAAAACACTACCCTGCAGGTTGCCTATATATTTAGAACATCAACAACAAAAAATAACAAATGCGGTGGGAAACCAAATTCTGCTGACAAGAAACTAGAAGAAATAAGTTAGTTTGTGAAGGTTAACACCGCGTTGCTTGGTTTGACATCACTGGTCGCGCTGAGCACTGTTGCGGTTGTGCATTGCTATGATGCTAAAATGTCTGGAAAATTGGTGAAAACCCATTGCGGTAGTTTACTGTTTAAATATTTATGAAATAAAATTGTCTAAATGGTGTCGCCGGTGGAGCTGTTGTGTATAGAGCTTGTGGTTTCGATGGAGCCAGCTTTCAAATACGGCTTACAGTAGGGAATAACTGAGCAGAAAAGCGTCTTACTGAAAATAATAATGGAATATCTATGCGCTTGTCGAAAATGAAAAGTATTCACAAAAGTATAGGGATCAAGTTTCTTTATTTTATTTTTTATACAAGGAGAACGCATTGGAAGCCTAACCCCCGAAGAGTGGAACTTCAATCCGAACTAAAAGTCCTTGTCTGCCCGCTCTACCGTACATTCCTGCGGTACTACTGTTTGTTATTTCGCCGGGAAGAGGTTTTTAGCACTAAGCTCTATCGTACGTTCCTGTCTTAGCGCTGCCCCTTCTTTACTCCACCCCTATGGGTTATTTAACTAACCCACCCCCTTCGTATGAACTGTACGGCCCCACACACCCAAATTAAAGTCGATAGTCCGGGTCGTGCGTAGGTATTGTCGTCCGTAGAGTGGATCCTTCTCTACGTCTAAACGATCCCAACCTCTTCTCTTTCCTCAATTTAACGATTATCGCTGCTGCGGTGGTGCCTACTGCTCCCCAGTTCGTTGAGGTTTCCATCATTTTTGGCACTAAGTTATGTACTGTGGGGCGTTCGCCGAATGCTTCACTTAGAACTTCTCTCTCTGCATTGAAACATGGACAGCAAAACAGTACATACACCAGGTCTTAGGGAAGGTTTGACCAGAAGTCTCGCAATGGCCAAAGTAAGATCTGAAGCAGCCATGGCCAGTTAGTGGTTGGGTATTGAAGTCTACTTCGCTGTGTGCCCTACTAATCTAAGGCTCAATATTAGATATGAGCCGATGTGTCCATCGTCCATTGGTAGCTGTGTCCCATCTTTTCTGCCATTCGAATAGAGTGAGCCTTCTTGCCAGCGTTCGTGTTTTCAGCGCTGTGGAGCTGCCAGGAACGGTGAATGAGTCTCCCTTCGCCAGTAAATCAATAGGGTGCAGCACTGCCACCACGTCGGAAAACATCTCTACTATAACCTTCGCTAACCGTTCGGCATCTCCAAGATATTTTGCAACCACGACGACTGCGATATCGTCCGCGAACCCTATAATTCTGGCTTGTTTAGGTACTACTAATTTTACTAACACGTCATCGTATACCATGTTCCATAGCAGCGGACCTGGAGCCATCCGCTTATGCCTTATTGCGCCCGATTTCGTCCCAAACAAAAGGATTCTGTTGCAGAAGTGGCTGCAAATGAGCTTAGTTAGATACGCGGGAACCTCAAACTTCTGTAGCGCTTCGAGTATTTTTTGTCAATTTGCCGAATTGAAAGCATTTTTGACATCTAGGGTGAGGACGAGGTTTTAATATATTTTGGTTTAAATTTTAGTCCAGGCAACCGAGAAAATGATGTATTGCTATGAGTGATTTAAAATTAAAACCAAAAAGTTCGGGGTTGAAAAATCAAACCAAAATGTTTTAATTCTAATTGCCAGGTTTCATATTTAGAAAATTTTGCTTAAAATCTAAACCGAACCCACCAGACGGAGCATGAAATTTAAGATTTTTTTTTTATTATTAATTATGAAAAAGGTTTCGTGAAGTGTATCGTGAAGCAAATGAAATAGAAAATGTTTTGGTTTAAAATTTAAACCGAACTGTTTAAATTCTAAACCCAACATATGTGCTCTCTTTTTTTTTAAACTTGGAAGTTTTGTATTTGAAACTAAATTTAGTTTGGTCATATATGTAGTACAAAATNAAGCAAATGAAATAGAAAATGTTTTGGTTTAAAATTTAAACCGAACTGTTTAAATTCTAAACCCAACATATGTGCTCTCTTTTTTTTTAAACTTGGAAGTTTTGTATTTGAAACTAAATTTAGTTTGGTCATATATGTAGTACAAAATGTTTAAAATTAAAACCGAAATTTTTAACCGTGTACTTTTCAGCCTTCTAAATACTAATACATAACTCTATATCTACCCCTGTTCACAAATTAAAATATTTTACTAAGCGATGAATTTGTTTTCGTTGAAAGCGTTGATTTCATTGCTGTCACTCATACGCCATGGCGTAAAAGCCTGACAGACAAGCATTTAATCAAGTTCATATTTTTTGGCTATGAGTTTTGAAATACGAGTTTTATTATAATTCACTAAAATACAATAAAAGACCACACCAAGTCTGCTTGATCATTTGCCTGCCAGCTTGATTACTACACAAGGGGAAGGCTTATGAGTTATCTATCAACATCAACATATAGTCCGGTTAAAATAGAAATTTCAATTTGCTGTAGCTTTTCTGCTCATTAATTTACTTTTACAGGCCCATTCTGCGTTGGTAATAGAAATTTTGTTACCGGTAAACAAAGTTGCTCGTAATTTTTAAACCCTTTTCGCATTCTGCTGACTAGTAGATTTTGTTGCCATCTCATAAGCAGGTAACAAAATATTTCCCCGTGAAGTATGCAACACCAGAATTTATACAAAACTTCATAGCTGAATTGCTGAATAGATTAAATTATTACAAAATTACTTAGAATTGCGGTTTAAAGAAGTAGTGTTATTTTTTGGTAACAAAATTTTCCGGTGTCAAAATGTTCGGTAACAAGCAGATAAGGCCTGTTAGGGTTCCAATGAAAACCGATCGCTTGCTAGTTTTATGAAGAGTCGATTTATATTTAGTGGGAAAGACAACGAGTTATTAGGATGTAGTATGGCAAGGAGCTAATCTTTTCTATGTTAGCGGTCGCTGTGATGTATTTGTTAAAAGCCTGTTAAACTTGATCAAATGCGCGACGGCTTTATACTAAATTAGTGTGTATATCTCAGTAGTGGCTCACTTTAAGATTCTCAAACTTAGTTCACATAAATATTTATTTATCTTACTAATGCTAATTTAGAAAATTAATTAGACAACAAGTCCGTAAATCTAAATATGAGGCGCGAACATTTTTGCAAAGTTTTTGGCCGAGCCTTTTCGCCAATTTATGGGAATTTGTGAGAAAAGCACAAGTATGCTTGGAGGTTTGCTCTTACCTGCCGATGACAGCGGTTTACAAAAAGCTTTTTTCTATAACTTTTTACTTTTGGATGTTGCTTTAACCAGGTATCGAACGTTGGTCCTAGGGAGCGTCTCGGCAACAACGGCTCTGTTTGCCATCGAATCAACTTCCCAGTACCTTAAAAAATTAAAGCGTCTTATTTTTCTTATTTAGCGTTACAATCGGTTGTTTGTTTGTAATTGGACTAAATATTGGCCGACGTCTAGTTTTTATATATAGATATCTCTATATTTTTACAAATATATGGTTATATAAATCTTGGGCTTTTAAAAATATTTTCTGCATTGCAGGGATACTTTTGACTGACAAGATGCACAGAAACGTTGCACAGTGGTAGAAATGGCTCATTTGGCGGCGCCCTGTTAATAACTTCGCAAAAATAAGAAAATTAAGGGATCATATTTTTCTGTTTATATTTTTATATTTGTATATTTTCACAGATCAATAATATTTGAAAATACGTGATTTTCTACAAACAAAAACTTTCTTTTTGGTACTGGTTTACTATGTCAAACTAAAACAAGTAAGAAAGTCTAAGTTCGGGCGAAGCCGAACATTAAATACCCGGCGCAAGTATTAAATATATGTTTTTACACCTTTCCGAAACCTTCCGCTAGATGGTAAGCCATGGTGTATTAATTTTGAGTAAATTAGCGTCCTTCAATTTCGAAATATTGAAGTTTCAAGCATTTCTGAAATTTATTTTTATATATTTTTATATATTTTTGCTTATATGTGGCAAGCACAATAACCACACCGAGTTTGGTACAA